>NC_084702.1:63380552-63580890 GCF_028389875.1 Rhea pennata | reverse complement strand
AGTCTTTGCCAACAGTTTGTTTCACAACCTAAGGAAATATAAAACTATACTGAAAAAGCCCTATAAATCATTGAAAACGGCAGGGGAGTAGGGAGGAAAGGCAGTAACACCACCATTTGAGATTAGAAAATGTGCAGAAGTTAAGGATGTGGCATCACCTGTCATTTCTAATTTCTACTAAGGATGAAAGATATATACAGATTTTTTCAAAAATAGCCTAGAGCTTTCAGGCTTGCTAAAAGCCATCATTTTACAGGTTCTGAGCCAAGTCAGAAAAAGCTTTTCCATGATTCATGCGTGTTACAAGGTGGGTTATAGAACACGGTTTTCTTTTGTTCAGCATTGCAGGAATAATTACTCCGTGTTCTGTATTCACATGGGATCACAAAAGCCAGAAAGAAGCATATAGACCACTTGGTGTTCTTTGATTTTTCTAATTAAAGCTGACTGTGTCTCATCCAAATGCAATAGTACACTTGGTTTTCTGGGAGAAGAAAGAAACAATTCAATACACGTAAGTCCCTGCACAGCCATACTTGATATATACAGTACACCACTTCTGTAATAACAAAAAAAAAGCAGCTTTATGGAAAGTGTAGTGATAGATCCAACTGAACAAAAGGACCTCAAAGAAACAAAATTGAGGTGGGAAAAGCATTTCAGATGCAAACAGAAATCCAGATGTGTGCTGGAGAAGGAGGAAGTGTAAACGAAGACTTGCATGGTATTCCAGACATTTTCAAAATGGGGGGGGGGGACATTAAGCTGAAATAGCTAGGGAAGTTCCATATATATGAAGAGAGTAATAATGTCTCAATCTTCATGGCAAAACCTTGTCACCAAATGCAGAGCAAAATTTCTCTAAGTGACACTGGAATGTATGTGGTAAAAGAAAAAAAATCAGTTAGGTTAAAATAAGCAGAAACAAATTCATTTGAAATGTAGTTGGAAGAAGCACAACAGATTGATAGCCAAACATGCCAACCAGAAGTGTGCACTAATGCACCAACAGCCACAAGATCTCAAGTGGGATACAGGACATAGCTTAATACACCACTGACAGAAGTAACAAGATCAGTTTCTTCCATCTACTCCATCAGTAACATTACAGAAATGGATAAACTCTAGAGAGTTTTTTTGCACCCAGCTTCAGCCCATGCTTTCAGAATTGCTGGGCACCATAACTGTAACTAAATTAAACAGCTCCTGGAGGGGGGAGGTGTACGGGTGTACGTTCATTTAGTGGAAGAGCCCGAGCCGAGAGAGCGCACGAACAAGAGTGAGAGACACTAACGTTTCCTGGAGGCTGAATTTCCTCTGAGATTAAGCCCCAGGATACGTCTTGTTCTTTCTTGTGAAGGATTTCAAAACTAACATTCAGCATCAAATCTGAGAGCAGAGAGGACAAATCTCTAAGGGGAACAGGCCAGACTATTTGCTGTAAAGTCCAGTCTTACTGGAGATGTACATAGCTGAGGTAGGATAGTAAGTAGGAAGAGACCAGATGCCAGGCAAAGTGAAAAAAAAAAAAAATCTGTACCAAAAAAAAGTAGAGGGTGTACTTAAATGTCACTTTTGATTAAAAAGCCTTAAATCAGAGTATTAAAGCAATTTGATAACACAGTAGATAGCAAAGTTAAGTAAGATTACAATAGTGTGATAGCACACTAAAAAGGAAAATAAAAATTTCACTTGTCACTTTAAATCTATCTGCTCACTGTTCCCAGGTAAGAATTCTCTTTGCTCATATAGCAGTACACCATAACAAATCTGGGCACTATGTAACCAAAAAGTTAGCAGGCCAATGAAGGCTTGCTTGCCTTACAACGATCAGGGAGCAAGAGAAAAAAGAAACCTTCAAAACCGATGTAAAAGTTACTAAAACAGAAACAATCTGTGCAGTTCACATTTAAAAGTAAAGGTGAAGGGTGTTACAGATGTACATAGAGGTCTAACTAGAGGTAATTGGAGGATTTAGATAAAACAGGTGAACAGCAAAGCAAGGATAGCTTGATTTTGCAGGTGGTGCGAGTCTTCCAACTAAAGAATGCTACTTTTTGGAACTTAAATGTAGACTACTTTTCAACATTAGAAAATGCAGTGCAACAAATATACCTACATTTGCAATGAGACAAATAAGAAATCCAATGACTAGCCTATTTATCACTTCATGGCATCAATCTCCAGTTTTGGATTTTAAGCATTATAGTTGCAGGCAATCAGTATCTCCCCTTCTTTAGGCTCTCTATAAGCACTGTCACTTTCAGCTGCTCTTTTCATTTTACAATCACAACACACAACTAATTATTCCACAGTACTTTATATTTGCAAAAATAAGAACCTCTGACAGGATACGTATTTTGACCAAAAGACTGGGAATAGAAAAAAACGTGGTAACATACACAGGACCCTCTCATCCCCCTTTATATGGCATAACAGTTTTACTTGGCTAGTACAGCACATTACTCCTGTAGGAGGAGAAAGATCAACCCACACCAAAACATTAACCTGAAGTAGACGATTAGAGGAAGGCAAATAAATCTGAAGTACCACTAAAATTCCTCAACATTTAATCTATGAATACATCTTTGAATGTTAAACATTAGTTGCCTCTACCAAACTCTTACTGAGTTAGGCTAGAGAAACTTTAGCCATTTAAAACACAGGCATTTTGCACCTTCGCTCTCTAGCTGCGAGTTTGGCTTTGTTTTCTGGTTAAATATCTACATCTCCAACCAAGTTTCTCAGTTTTTACCAACCTGTTTTCTGCAGAAGAATCTACTTGGTATTTCCACCTAGTACAGTAAAATGAAAGCTGTTAAATTCTTCCCTGCTAATCATGCACTGATCAAGGACCGTCTCCAAGTGAAACCAAACAGGTGATCTGCTTCCAGTCCTTGAACATGAATTTCTGCTTAAGAGATATTGATCAAAACTTCTTCACCTAACTTATAGAATAGGTAAAGAATATTTTTATAGATAAATTCTGGACACACTTAAAGGTCAAATCACCTTTGAAAAGCCACTGCTGAATTTTAAATTGGGGTGGGGGGGGGAGAACATGGGAGATAGCAAGATACATCTTCACTAGCCGTGAAAAAAGCAGGCTCTTGCGGCGCTCCTGCAAGGCAGCCTGCCGCACGGCTCAGAGCCGCGGCAGCACGCCTCGCTGCGGCGCACGCAGCCCCGACCAGCAAGTTTCTGTTGGCGTAGCTACAACCACTTCTTATCAGTTAAGAGGCACGAAATACTTCAAGCCACAGGAAGGTATCGCTATGCCAGATTCTTTTTATTATTATTCTTAGAGCCACTAAAGATTTTTTGAGGCTATTCAAATTGTTCGATTTTTGATAAATGCGGCATACAGGCACTTGTAGCAAATACACACTTTTAAAGGCAGTCAGAGTCAGTCTGAAACCTTTGCATGCCATTACTCTTCCAATGCTACTGCTTTCACTAACTGTGTGTTAGGTGTCTGTTTTTCAGATAATTTTTAAACAATACTTCAAAAATTTCTGCAAGTTAAAAACCACCAATTAGCAACAGGTTGTTGCTTGAGAATATGCCTTATGCTGATGAAATATAATCAGAAATCCAAGCAGAAATACACTCAACATGTAATCCAGGTAACTGAGCATAGCTTTCGGGTGCTGAGTTACTGATCTGTTTTAATGTACAGCTACAGATCTAATGCTTATTCTAAGGAGGTTGCATATGCCTCAGTAAAAACTGTTTTACTTCTTACTAGAACAAAACTTTTACTATCATTCTAGAGCAGCATAGATCTTCTCTGGCTAGGAAACTCCTCCTTTTGCTAGCAAGAGAGGAAGTTTAAGACTAAGGAAAATGCCATAATTATGAGATTCAGAGAAATATAAGCAATCTAGATTTGCTGGCATAATTCAAAGTGAGACAGTGAATAAAAAACAGGCTCAAAAAATGGAAGACAGTTGGCTTTTAGAGACTGAGACACCTAGTTAGTTGTAAAAGCAGGACATTGACTTAACAATTATGATTAAAGCTTTTAAGTTTTTTTTACACAGTCTTTTCTAGTTAAAGACTAATACACTTGAAGATTTTTAATTAATAACTGGAAGTTAGGATTTTGCAATATCCTGATAAAAGAAAATGATCTTTACATTGAGACTCCAGTAACTGCAAATTACCTGTATATCATATGATCTTTATTTTTAAAATGTAAGGAATATACAAAAAGTAGATGCACATAGTTGTTCTCATGCCATAGAGATTTTTCACTTAAGAGGAAGCTCAGCATATTCTCCATAGCAATTTATAACAATGAAAATACATGAAAAGCCATGGTAAATACCATATCATTTTACATAAGGATTAAGGAGTGCAGCACAGTTTGTTATGGGTAATAAATTTCATAAATGTAGGTTTTGAGAACAAACTAGCTATGGTTAAAAAAAGTGTCACATATAAAGATCACAATAACTGATAAAAACACCAAAAGTATTTTACTTTGCTGACCAAGCCAGCAAAATAAAGTCCCCTTTATCTCACAGAATGTATAAATGAGCACGTTTTCTCATCTTTCCAATAAATTCTTAATCTCATACTAACAAGTTTATTGCTACAAAAAAAGTCACAAATTATGCCTTATAGAGATTAAATCAGTAAAAAAAAAAAAAAAAAAAAAAAGGACAAGCTGTAAAAGCAGTGGATGAAAAAGATTAAAAGATTAGAAGATTGTTTCAGAACAAGTGTTTCCTCATGAAGTTAGGAAACATTAACTATGGTTTACAAGCGGGCTGCACAAGAGCCTTATCTTACACCTAGGTAGAATCATCATGCCTGTAGCTGAACCGTCACATAGTCGGTTTGCAGAACAGAGACAAGAACAAGGCTCTGGCGTGATATTATGATTTATAACATTACTTCTCCAGCACAGTAGAAAGCAAAAACTCTGTTCAAAACCCCACACCCCAATAGAGTAAGAGTTGGGAGTGGGGAGCTGCAACTGCATACAACCTCCTTGGACTTGCACAAGTGAGCAGGAGGTAGAGGGAACCTCCTGAATAGGTACTGAACCAGGAATTAAAAGAGGAGTCCCTCAAAAGACTCCCCTAAATTGCAGCTCTGCAGATTAAGAGTAGAAAGATTAATATTCAAAGTTATTATTGCATAAAAATGACTGGGAAACATTTATATATAATCAGCTAATGGTGGTATCAGCAAGCAAAATGTTAACTATCAGCTGTTCTCCTGCAAGAGGCAAAGTTTCTGGTGCCTGACGAAAAGGATGTGCCCTAGTCACTGGGTATCCTGCAATGGAAAAGTTGAAGCACCTGCAAACTGTGTCACAGCATTACCTTCAGCTAAAAAACATAACCAAGAAAAAAAACACACTAAGTAGTATGGAGCAACCTGGAAAAAGAAAGTGTGAGCTTGACTGCTGCAATATACTCAGAACTGAAACTGATCTTAAAAGCTATTGTTTTCCTATTGAATCAAGTTCCTTAAAAGAGGAAACTAAAAATAAAGACCTTTTTAAGTAAGTAAATGGACTCTCTGAACCCAGAGATACTTTGATGGAAAAGAAACATTACCCAGGCACATAGGTGAAGATACAGTGAAGCAGAAGACAACTTCTAGTGAACTTGTGTTTTTTTCGGTTGACAAATCTAAACACATTTTTCTAAAAAGCAGTGATATCCTCTTGATTATCATGAGGCAAACTAACTCTCAAAACTAATATGCACTCGCCCACCTTTTTAAATTGATAAACAGCAGTGAGGTTTTTTTTTTTTTTTTTTTACTATTCTTGAAAACAAGCTAGCATCGTTTTTAAATTTATTTTTAAACCAAGCTGACCTCACAAAGTTAAAAATAATGTCAGCCTGAAAAATAAGACTTGGACAAAGATCTAAACAAATGTAACATAAGAATACTAAGAGGAAGGGAAAAAACTAACCTGTTATTAATGTATTACTTATAGTGGAATATCATTGAAGTTCAACAGGACGCAGACCACACTGCAATGCTTGTTAAGCAGCAAAGACCATACGCTCCGTATGGAAAAAAGTAGTAGTAATCAACAGCCTGGCTTTTTTGTTTGTTTGTTCGTTCAGGCTTTGATTTGGTTTTGAGACTCATTTAACCTTCACTTAGTTCAAAAAAGAGAGTCTCATAGAAATACAGTTTTCAAAAAAATGAATAGATTCAAATGTTAGTGTTAGGTGTTTCTTTTTAAGCAACAGAAAATATGAGGATTTGATTGTGATGTCTATCTAGTACCAGTAAAATAAAATAGTCATTTAAAGAAGTTTATTGTAAGAGGACACAACAAAGCTTAAGTCTCATATTTGGCTCCTGTCCAGAAACAGGAATCAAAATGAACTATTAAGCTGCAGTCTAAATGTTTGAAAATTTTTCAGCTGGGGACATTATCCAGCCTTAAATGGTAAAAACAGTAAGATCTATCCCAAAAAAATGATAGAAAAAAAAATATACAAATAAAATAAGAGAGTTTTACCAAAAGAAACTATTACCAGACCAGAAACCCATTTGGAAATGTCTCTATCAGAAAAACAAGTATTGACAGTAGTAAGCCAAGTGTTGAAACCAACATGAAACCAGGTAAACACTTCTGCACTTAACATGCATCTGAAGTCTACTGGAACAACATTAAAACCAGCTTGGACTTCCAGGCATACTATAGTATGTTAATGACAAACGTGTCATGATTCTTCTTCCTGCTGTCTCCTGCTTTTCTCTTCTTGCTAAGTCTTACATACCAGCCTAATAGCAACATACTTTCTACTCCAGTCAACCATAGTATTCAGTGGTATTTCCTAGAAAAATTATTCTTGTGTCAGATAAACAGAAGAAAATCCTTCCGAGACAGTTTGATACACCACAGATTCCAGTTGAAATGATACTGATTCAAGAAATTAGGAGTTTCCTTACTAAGGCTACCAGCATGGAAAATGGGGTAAAAGCATAGACATTTTAGCAAAACTTACACTGTATCAAGCATACGATATGGAGTTCACTCCATAATTTCAAAGCTATGTGAATCCAGAAGGAGCAGAAAAGCAGTGCTGTGCAAAAAAAAGCAACTGCAATAAAAAGAAACTGAAAAAGTTCAGATACAATAATGCTTTTTGTGTTATTGTATTACATGATCACGTATGCTTCATTTAGAATGAAAAGCAGCTCAAATGTGGAATTTTAAAAGTATGAAGTTGTTTTTGTAATTTTCTAGTTAAAAATCATTTAGTAGTACCACACCAGATCAGAAGGCAACTTATTTTGTCACAGTTTAAGTGAAGCACAGAATTTAAATCAGGTTAAAAAACTAAGATTCTTTAAGAAACTATTGAATTTTCATCAACAATTAAACACGATTAAATCAAGACTGCAGAGAACGAAGAACTGTGACTTTTCAGTGCAACTCATCTGTTAGTGTTCTCATACAGTTCTGTGCTGCCCACATTTTCAGGAATTAGACCTGTAAGTCTCCCCATTTTTAAACATGTTCAAAGAATTTAACATTATTAGACTGTCATAAATGAGTTAAGATCTTTGGCAGGCCATCTACTGTAATAGCTTTGAATTTCCCTTAAGTGCTTATTGTGGATGACTTATCTTAACAGGAATTAACACTACCTTGCGGCTCAGACAAAAATCTAAACTCTTAACTCCTTTGCATCGCTAGCAAGCTGAATGAAGGACAATGTTAAATATGTGGCATTTGCTTACAGTAAATCATGACACATTATGTGTCACACATATTGGACATTCTTTCGATCTCAACTTGAAACTATTAATCCTTCTAGAGCAAAGTAAGACCATCTCCCTATGTTTAGTCTCTGTGCTCTGTTTCTCTGGTCAAAGTAAGAGCTCCAGAACATTTTAATACAAATACATTGCCAGTGACAGTAGGGTTAAAAAAATGAGTAGGATTTCTAATGCTGACAATTCCACAAATTTTACTTATATTTGAAAAGTTATACCAGTTCCAGACTGGTATTTCTGCAATATTCATTATATTCATCATTCATTAGTTTGAGTGTAAGGAGCATCACAAGCAGAAGACTGATTGGCTTGTAATGTTTCCTGTGCTAGTTGTACTGCAGATCTACTTAGTTACTTCAGTATATAGATGAATTTAATCAATCTTCCCAGAAAGAATCTCAGCAACTAGAGTTACTTCAGTGGCTCATTAACTGCTTATTGAAAACAGTCTTCACAACTGATAACTTAGGACAGTGAAAACAAAAACAGATTGCATTGATTTATTATTAATTTGATATGAAGTTTTTACTATTATAAATTGATATTAAAAGCAATTGTTGGTAAAAGAAGCATACTTCCTATATATTTTCTTGATTCCTCCATTGCCCAGGAAAAATGCATAGGAAAAATAGCTTTCTAACTAACATTGCTGAATCCTCTCCTTCCAAAGAAGAGACAAGAAGGTTTCAAAAATGAATAAGTAAAATCTTACACTTTCTCTTCAGTGACAGGGAGCAACCTCAGTGTATGCTTCTCAAACTGTTTTCCTCTCTCAAAAAAAAAAAAAAAAAAAAAAAAAGAAGAAGAAGAAGAAGAAGAAGAAGGAAAAAAAAAGAAAAAAAAAAAAGACCAATCCTGCAGTTCTCAGCCACTTTACCTTGTTCAACCATGTTCACTATGTGGCAGAAATTTTAGACCTACACTTTAGCATTTCATATGAGCTGGCTTAGGTATTCCCCACCATGTCATGAATTTTGACCTTCAACATCTAACTTTGTCCATTTTCAACACGTGGAACTCGGAACTTGGGGCAGGGCAGAAAGTTTCAAACTTAAGCATCTACAACTTTTGGAGACGTTCAATATCACAAGGGTAAAGTCTTCTGCAGTATTTCAGAGGCTTTCCTTGCATCTGCTAGAGATTATACTTTTATCTCTCTCAACAAAGGCAACATCCAAATAATTTATTATAGAACTTTTAATTCATACATTTGAAGAAGAAAATTTTAAAGCACTGCAGCAAGTTAATTGTTTTTCTATATTTGTACACAATCTTAGAAGATGACGCACCTGAGAACACAGGAAAATGTTTAATTTTCTTCAGCCAATGCTTCCACCTGAACGCCCAAAGAAAACTGTTTCAATACTGAAAGCCAGCTATTTCCCTGTTGTGCTGATCCTACAGTCCCAAGACATCTTTCTCAGTTCCTCAGGTAAATTCCTCTGCATAGATGGCCAGCTCCTTTCCTAAAAAGTTCCAGATTGACTTATCGAAATTAACTTATTTTTGACATCTGAAGTTAGAGATATTATGTAAGATTAAAAAATTTAATATAAACAAGAAAGTGGGGCTACCTCACCTTATTTTTCATTATTGAAAATATAGATTTATATGATGCTCCTAGAGTAAGGTTTGTCACAGTTTGCCAGACAGTTTGCTCAGCAACCACACAACAAATCTGAAGCTTCTTCCTCTTAAGCACATTATGCCATTTTTAAGTTATTTAGCATGGTGAGGGCCAAGTTCTTATCTTCAGTGTCGATACATGCAAGTGGTAACCATCACGAACAACTGTGTATGTTAAGAACAGAACCTGACCTATTATGTAGCCTGATTCCTTTAGGGGGTTTGTTTATAGGCTGTTTGGAGGGAGGTGGGTCTTTTTTTTTTCTTCTTTTGCAATTGTCAATTTTAGACACTGGTAGCTTAAGCCTCCAAATTAGACTACTGAAATGACTACCACACCCGGAAAAGCAGAGGAGGGGTTTTGTTTTGTTTTAATTGGGAAGTATTTGTAGTACTCCTGGATGCTTACATAGTAACAGTAGCTAAAAACTCTTGCCATCTTTGGCTGTCCAGGAGACTGCACCCCTTCTCAAGGAATGCAGATCCAAGCATAGCTATCCACATATTCATCCCCTCCAGGCTGAACGCTGCCACATGCTGCACCTGAGGGACGAGACGTTCCCACTGAATCAACACACAGAGCTCTATTCAACAACGCATGGAGATTGCTCATCCAAACCCTGCTGGCTCCTGGTCTGCTACCAGATTCTTTCCAAGATCTAGTTCCTGATTTCATGCTAATGAATGGGAGTGGGTCCATTTCTCCCAGACTTTCGGTGGTGATGGCAGTTGAGAGATCATTAGTATGGGCCAAAACAGGAGAGTGAGACTCCCATCCACAGCGGCCGACAGCAGTGAAACACTGGTGGAGCTGCCACGCCATAGGACAGTTATTAATTCAGCAAAATTTCCTTTGCAATAGCACTGCAGTTATAGGAGTAGTTTCAATGGCTACAAAGAAAAAAATTTGAAAATGCTGCCTGTGAGCACTGTATCCAATTTCACTGGGCACTCAGCATAATATTACAATGTATTTTCTACATGAATGCCTTGAGCAGTTGCCTGAACAAAAATGGCGTTTAAAAAGTTGTTGCCTATTTCGTAAGTTTTCCCCACAAGTACTTCCCCACATAGAAGTTTGCCAGTTGGAAAGCAGTTAATAAAAAAAAAGAAAAAGCTCATTCCACAATTTAGGTTCCCCACATCTTCCCTGTTCCAGCTGGTCCTAGTTTTCTGCTCTATTAGAGAAGCTATTCACTTCAGTAAATAGCACTTTGTTAGTCAGGTCTTGCATAAAAATAATATTTTGCAGTCTTGATGCTAGATTTTTAATACTTGCCTATTCATATGCAGCTCTACACATCAAGAATGTATTGTACCACCGCAGTAAAGCAGTTACCTAGGGCATAGGCTTTAGAAAGCAATCACTGTAGATCCTGTGCAATACAGCAAAGGCTCCAGCGCACCAGGCAAAGAGAACATAATGCTGTCCTTCTCATTTTTTTTTAAGTTAATAAAAACAAGTAATGTACTTTTCACAGCTACTGTAGGCCCTAGACAGCTCAAGCGCAAGTGTAGAGCTACATACCAAAAAGTGATACTTAAGCCTTTCCAGGTCAGGTACAAAGAGAAAGCAAACATGAATTAAGAAGTGGATTCTTATTACTCTTGTACATTATGTATACGCATGATGCAACTTGGCCTAAACTAACCGAGAAAATCTGCACACATAGGTTAGTGCTCACTTACCGGAACTGTTTTTAAATCAATTTCTGCAGCTTGGGCATAGACCAGGCTGTAGACCAGCATATATTTTCTATCAAAAAAATCATAATGCAACAAAACAGAACAAAGCTTGAAAATACTATTCATACACTTACAATGATGGGAGAAAAAAAAAATCTACCTGAAGAGCAGAATTAGGCCATCTGTCTCTGTATAGCTGATTATTTTAACATGAATTTCAGGCTGCCCTGATACAACAAAATAATAGTATACCAGCATGCTGCTGTCTTCTAATTCTGTAGGCTTTTCTAGTGTCTTTGTGGATGTTCTAAGGTTTCCCATGCAAAATTAAGATTGGTTAGTCTCTCAACTCAGAGTCCTAAATGTAGCAGCATATTAAAAAAAATTTCAGTTTCCTTTTGTTACTTCAAAAACCACTCTGATCTCCATTTACAGAACAGGCATTTGCTAATGCAAATCCATTAGTCATCATATTTTTTCTTTATACACAGAAGTAGACTATTGCCAAAAGTTCAGATTTGTATTTGTGTAAATTTATTTTGTAGCTGTACTGCATTTGGCATATTAAATGTGTCAATTCTCAAAAAAAAAAAAATGCAATCTGAGTTGCACCCTCTGTTAAAAGAAAACTCACTTTAAAAATCTAACAAGACCACAGCTGCATAAAGACAGAATAATCTCTTTGAGACAGTTGTAGCAATTGAGATATCTAGAGGCCTAACGATAAACCTTCTGGGAACTTTTTAGAGAGATACTTAAAGCCGTAAATTGTGTGAGGATAAGAAAAAAAAATGGACAAATTGAAACCAGAGAGGCTCAAACTGGATATAAGAAAATAGTCTTTTCCTCATGGGGACAGTCCAGCAGTGCAACAGGTTGCCCAGAGTGGCTTTGCTGTCTTCATCCTTAGAGATTTCTTCATTCGAGATTAGGCATAAAGCCCTGAGCAACCTGGTCAGACTCCAAGCTGACCCTGCTGCGAGCGCAGGGCCGGACCGCAGACCTTCCAAGATCCCTTCCAACCTCAACTGTCCCGTGAACGCGAAGCAGTCTAGAGAGCTCTTCCCCGAGCTTTCACTTAGAGCAGTCTTAGGCAAGAACAGTCTTCCAACAAACACAGTTCGTAGGTTGACAGTGTGGTTGTAAAGCCACCATCACTGAAGAAAGCAAAACACAAGCACAAAGGGCTGAACAACTTAATTTGGATAGATTTCCACAGTTTGCTCCAACACAGGCATGCTGCCATGCCACTTTTGTCCAGGTGCCTGAGCGCTCGATCAGCTTAGTCACAGGGCGAGTAGCCGCTGCCCAAGTTAGCTCCTCCGCCAGCAGAAGCGTTTCTGGAGGTGTATCTCAGTGGGCTTTCTGTTTTGTTCCCACCGCAAGGTGGGAGGAGAAGCCTCTCCCACATTAACTGGGAAGGAATCGCCGAGCATCTGTCTGCGCTTCTGGGGGAGCTGTGGGACAGCTCTGAAGGACTGCCAGATTTACTCTGTATCCTCATTTGCAAGGCGGGCAGGTTGCCAGCCTGAGTTAAAACAATACCTGAGGTCTAGTTTATACTCCCAGCCGGGCCAGCTAGCCGAGATTTAAAACACTCGTAAATTTGGGCGCGAGGGCCGCGCGTGCTGACAAGGGAATCGGGCCGCGGTTCTACGGGCTCCTCTTTCGGCGCAGCGCCAGCTCGGGCAGCTCGGCTCTCCCCCGCGCCTACTCTCCTCGAGGTCTGAGCGGACACAGGCGGCGGGAGCCCGGCCTGGGGAGCAAGGCCCCCCGGGGAGGAGCGAGCATCCCCGAGGGGCCGGGGCCCGCGGCGGCAGCTACCGCGAGCGCCCGTGGGCTGGCAGGGCCAGGCCGGCCTCTCCTTATTCTTAACAAATCTGCGCTGCCTGCTTCTCCCCCCTCCCTTCCTCCCTTTCTCCCCTCTCCTCAGACACGGGTCTCCACAGTCGCTCCCCTCCCTGCGCCCCATTCCCTTTCCTCTCGCCTTTGGAGGAAGGGGGAGACAACACTCTGTTCCTCCTTCGCTAATCGCCCGTCAACAAAACCTGCCCCCAGACAGACGGCGTTAACTCCCCCAAGGGCAAAGCCCCACAAAAACCAAGCCTCCAGCGCTGGTAACCCCGGCGTGCCACCGCTTTCCACAGCGAACGCGCCACGAGGGAGGCAGGCGGCAGGGCCGGGCTGCCGCCCTCGGCGCACGCGGGCACCTCGGCCCCCCGCCCTGCCGGCGCGCCCAGCGGGGACCCTCGGCCGAGGCCAGAGCGAGCAACGCGCCGTCCCGCCCGGGACCGGCCGCGCCGGCGCCTCGGTACTGGTCGCTCTGGTACCTGCTGGAAGTTTAGGCTGCCCCCAAAATCAGCGGGGGAGAGCAGGGAGGGGTGACGCAAAAAACTCCCGAAACCACATGCGCCCTTTAGCCCATCTCTGATAAAGCGCGTCCAAAAAGCGACAAGGTCGTGTTCAGAGCAGTAAGCCGCGGCCACTGAAGACAGCAACGCTTACATAAACGTTCCCTTGTCTGGCTCTGTAAGTAATGGCTCTTTCAACTGGCCATATAAAGTCTTTTGGCTGATTGAAACAAGTTAAGACAGTAAAATTTCGTCTGAGGCTTTCACTATATCAAAATAAAAACAGAAGTATGTTAGAAGAATTCCTAAGCTTCAAGAAAAAGAAAAGAAAGAAGTCCCATCTAAACCTTCCAAGGGGCTGCTAAAGGGGTTTTCTGATGCTCCAAGAGCAAGGAACAAAAAGTAACCAAGTATAACTTAGTCTTGAAAAATACTGTCTGTGTTTACTTCATGTGGATACACATTTCACAACATCTGCTTAGAAGCAGAATAGACCTATATATTCTATAGTGAAAATAACCTATAACCTACAGTGAAGTTAAAATGCTTATACAACTATTTAAGTAATATTAATACACTGTATTTTAAATTTATGCAGAGATTTAACTAGCTAATTAAAACATACATAATTCAAAACAACATATACTTATTTCAAATAGAGTGCAAGATAAAAAGCAAAATCACATAAATCTATCCTGTTCTACTGAAACACAGAAAACGTTGCCTTCTCCTCCCAGATAGGGAAAGATACAGCGTGGAGACAAAGTTCAACAAACTGTCCTTCCCAGTAGTCACAGATAATATCCATAAGAAAAAAAGAAAATTCCTCACATAAAGGAAAAGCATTCTTATTCTGCTGTTAGATTTGTTTCTCTGACATCTTATATTCTTTTCACTGAAGTACTTGCACAGAGGGAAGTTGTGCAACAAAGATGTTCAAAACACATAAATCACAAAATCTAGCCAATAAACTAAGATTACACCATCACAATCTCTAATCATGGATTTGCGAAGACTAAGCTAGCTGAGTTTTCCAAGATACACTGCTGCGCAGGCTGCCGAGGAGCAGAGAGGATGTGAGCCCCAAAGACGACCGCACGGGTGTACGGGCATGTTGTGCAGAGATGGTGGGGAACTGCCTTCCGCGGGGGCAGCTCTGCTTTCCTGGAGCTGATTCTGGTCAAGTACAGATCAGTCCTATTTACTTTCTTCCAATGTCACAAGACTTCTTCAAGCAAGAAAAATAGCGAGAGTGGAGCAAAACCAGGGAAAAAAAATATAAAGATATCTATAAAATGGTTTTATATTTGATCAACAACTGTTCTCATTCATTATCAATAATAATTATTTTCATGCTTAGCAAATAGAGGAAGAGATGTTCCAAAGCATATGCCACAAAAAGCCTAGCAAATTAATTTAAGTATTTTGTAAAATGGTTTCTTCACTAAGCTGTATCATGCCCTTAATATACAGTTTACTATAACATCTGGATCCTTTCATTATCCTGCTACTCCTTTTGCCATTCTCAAAATATCCTTAGTAGAGGGAACATTTTCAAAATACGCTCTAGCATGTTCAACCCCCAAAGATCACCACTACAATTTACATCATCTCTTGTTTGCACCGTCAAACAATGCATGTTTACCTTAATTTAAAATTTCCCCAGCACTCTGGCTGAGCAACCGCACACAAAATACTGATGCCCTTAAAAAAAAAAAAAAAAAAAAAAAAAAAAAAAAAAAAAACACCACTTGGCTCATTTTAAATATCCTCTTCTCAAAATCATCTCTCCCCTGGTCAGCCATCAGTGGTTCTTATATTGCATAGTAGCTATGACCTCTGCATTTGAGGTGGCACGATCAAAGGAGCCCTGGCCAGACTTGGAAAAACATTTCCACTGAGAATGGACATACTGCCTGTCAAAAGGTTATTCCCACTGCGTATAGGGAGCAGCTCATATTACTGCAGTGTAACATGAAAGTGCAAAATCTAGCCGTAGCAATCCACATACATGTTTTTCTTTCCAAAAAGGGCATATGGGAGACACTGACTGGAACAGAACATCCGTATTATCATTAGAAGGGAGGGGATGGAGGGAGGAGGGAAGGCTTCCTTAATCAATCCAGCTGTAGGAATCAGACTCTATTAAAAAATGCTTTAAAAATTCTGCCTCTTACTATGGCAGTTACTTCTTTCCAGTTGCTTTTCTCTCTTTTAGTTAAAAATGTGCATATGCAAATATATATCTATATGTAGATAATCACATACATACACATGCTCAGACTTTACATTCTGCGGAAGACAAAATAACTTTGGAGGCGTAAATCTTAATGTCAATGACAGGAAGGCTTTGGTGAACCATTACCATAAATCTGACAAACGCTAATTTGATGGGTGGCTGTATCTGTCTGCTGCAAGACCAGTCTAGACAGTCTATTGAGAAATCCTAAAACACAACTGTTTGTTCCCTGTAACACCATCTGGATATGGCAATAAGAGCCGACCCAGTGCCATTCACACATGGATCAAAGCACATGCTAATGCCATCATGAAGTCATACACATAAAAAATTCAATCTGAGAACTCTATGCAATTTTCCTAAGTCCTCAGTGAAGAAACCTCAGACTTAGCGCAACTCAAGCTAAGTGCATGAAGAGGGGGAGAGGGCAGAAAAAAAGAACAGAATATTTAATGAGCTTGGCCTTCCAGAGGAATGTTAGGCCACCCATTGTATTGGAAAAGGCTCATGTCACACTTCAGTCATGGCACCCATCAGGGTGCCCCTTTACAAAAATTGATCCGAGGGTTTTTATAATTACCTGTTTCAAATAGAAAGAGTGCCCAGAAATACGAGAAGGTTTCCAAGGTGTAAACCTTGTATTTTATCGTTTAAGACAGAGCTGGCAGAATTTTCAATATTGCAGACAATATTGAAAATCCCTCTCTCATTAAACTGCACTGTGGCACTAGATCAAAGCACCAAGGGCCCCCTATTGAACTTCTCTAAATATTACAAACATAAGAGCAAGTCTGGCTATGCAGAAACTGAAAGTGAAGCCAATTTTTCCTCAGCCTCCAAAAACCAAAACATGCCTTCTCATGATATAGCATAAAATGATACAAAAAGGAGTAAATAGCTGTACCGCAAATCTGAGTTGACAAAAGTTGATCTGTCCCTGCATCCCCCACAGGCAATAAAAAATTACTGATGTTTATAAGCATAGCTCACTTCAGCAATATTTTCTAGAGTGTTTTTTAAACTACTGCCTTTCAAGAGATATTTCAGTTTTTATTTGATGCAATGCATTATGTAACAATTTCAATAACCTGCACAAGACATTTAGCTTTGTCATGAAATTAGCCTTTGTTTTCCCTGTGAAATGTCTACTAATATAAAGCTTCCAGCAATTACATTGTTCCCAGTCTTTTGAACATTGAGACTATACGTACTACTTCTCATTTAACTTTGTGTTTTGTTTTTACGATTCAGGTTGTAAAAGCAGACTTTAGTATTTCTGGAAAAGCTTTATTATGAAGCCAGCTTGCTGATACTGAAGATGTATTTAGACTGAAAGTAAAGGCAGGCTTTCATAGCCATTCTGATACAAACTCCATTTTAAAAATAGACGATCTCATTTAAAAGTCTTTCTTTAACCTGTTCAAAGCAATCTGAATATTCATGTAGAAATAGGTCATATAGAAAACTTTTGGACAAGATCACAATTCTAGTTCTTTAAATAATCTTTGTAAACTCAAAAATGACAACTTGACAAACTCATTTCTGCCATCATGAGCAGGTCAGCCTGAGTGAAATAACTAGTAAAACACTACATTCTGTATAACAGTACCAATAGTATCAACTTTTGTAATCTGATGCTAGTAATCTTTATGTTTACAGGAAAAAAAAGAATATGCTAATATGAATAGCACATCATCAACACTGTACCACCAATATAATGTTTCATTATATGGTCACTGTAGAAATATGAACTACATTCTACCACAGAACCTGCAGAAATCTTGTAAGTCCTCACACAAGATCACAATGATATTGAACTACTGAAACTAAATTTCCAAACATATAAGTAGTTTAATACTTGCAGTCTATCTTAAAAAAAATAAATACTTGTAAGAGTACAGTTATGAAGCTACAACAGTTGGATTCTGGCACATCATCCAAATATAACTGAAAAAAAAAAAAAGTACACTCCACACACTTGCATTCCTCATGGCATTCTGACTCAGTACTCCTGTGGAAATTGGTAATTGTCTTAAATCTTAAAGATCTTAAGACCTTTACAAGGTCTTTAACAAAAACTTCAGGAGAGTAACCCTGCCCTCCTCCCCAGAAAACAGCAAAGCTCATTTTTGCAATCAGACAACTCTTTTCACTAAGAAAAGATCAATTAGTCTTTCCATTCAGAGGGTGCTCACGAATGAACAGAAAAAAAATCTCCAGGAAGGTTTCTGGTCCAAGGAAAGCCAAGAGGGGCTGGCTCTGAATTAGGACTCAAAGACTGATAAACTATGAGTCATCAGGTTTTCAGAGCATAGGGGTGTTTCAACATGGGGAAAGGGGGAAATTTTACAGGAATGAACTGTGCATCACTAACCAACAGTTGTTTCTGTAGAAACAAAGTAATTCCCCTCCAGAGAGAAAGCAAAAGTAGATGGAAATAGAAAATTAGGAACATACACATCCCAGTGCCTTCTCCTTACACTTGAAACAGCATTAAATGGTATTATACCAGCTTTACGTTCTTTTGTATCTGAATCACACACAAAATAGGTAATGAAAAGACACATATGCACCAAGCATCTATTCATAACTAAATAGCTGTAACATCCCTCCCTCCCCCAGTTTTGACACGGATAGTTGCCTTCAGAGAACTGACCTAATTCTAAGTCGAACAATATATAACTTAACTATGAATGCTTCAGCAGCAGACGTGTAATGGGGGGTGTATGTTATACGGGATTTAAAACTTCTGTTAATTCCCGTCCGCGCGCTGCGGTAGAACAGCACTGCCATCTACCGCTCCCGGGCACAGCGGGCGCCTGCCACGAGCAGACCTCCTCCGAGCATCCCGCTGCCAAGCACCACGCAAGGAGCAGCAGCACCAGACTGAACCTTCAGGCAACAGATCATCTCGGAAAGACACCTGCCCCAGTAACCTCCTCCAGTAATTTTACTAAAAGAGAAACAAAAGGCAAGCTTATTTTTTATTATTAAATTTCTAGGAAGTACAGAATTAAAGGGGAGCACTACAAAAGTTATAAGTGCTCCCAGGAGCACCTCTTCCAGCAGTGGGTGGCAGCTGTGCAGTGCCCTCTTCTGCTTTCCCACCAGCACAGCTGCATCCCCCCTGCAAACACGCACACAGTCCCTTCGAACCAAAGCAATTCCATTTTTCAGTCCTTTGCAGACTACAGACAACATTATACAGCTGCAATAAAATTTGTTTGTATCCTGGGAAGCTATCAATTTTCATAAACACACAAGCTTTATAAAGATACCCAAATTACACAGAGTTGAAAATACAACAATTTAAATATTTTCAAATTTTGTCACAGAAAATTTATTTCTACCAAAGGTTATGCACCCAAATCATAGCTCCATTTAAAAATTGCTGCAAATAAACTATGCACTAACTAATAAAAAGATATTTCATTCAGCTGTTTAAATACTGGTATGCCCATTTCATTTCAATCACAATCTTGATATGATAAAGAATTTAAAGCAGCACAAGAATTTGTGCAGTTGACTTTCTCATTGAAAGAAAAGCAGCTTGTGGGATGAAAAAAATGTGTTAAGTATTACGAGTAGTATTTGAGAATTTGATATGAAAATGTTCTTCCAGTCAACAAGTACAGACCCCTAGAAACCACTGACTCAAAATTTAAAGAATCAGGATATGAAGTGTTTTGTTAATGCAGCACATTTCATACACTGTAACCATAAAGCCGAGACTACTAAAACATATGTAAATATGCTGAAGACAAACTGACAACTCCATTACGTAAAACAAAAGTTATCACTATTTTACATGGCATAAACAGCCATGTAATTATTTCAATCAAAAGGTAAATGCCATGTAATTATGGTCCACAGTTACTTACATCTCACAGATTACACGGCAATAAAAGCAGGTTATCTGTTACCATATGCCGTGATTTGCTGTTGATGGTGACAGCTGGCAGACATCGAAAACAACTTTAAAAGGGTCAGAATAACTGTGTAAAACCTATAATTACAATATTGAAGTTACACACCAAAAGGTTGGGGCATTTTCCTGTGTTTGGGTTCTTTCCAACAGACTATATCAGAATGTGACTGACCTTTCAAAAACCATAGATACAATTTGCACCACGAGATCTTCAAATTTTGAGGGGAGAAAGGAAGGGAGGAGTTGGAATATGGGAGCCTTGGAACTTTTCAAATAAAACAATACACTATCAAAACGCAACTAATACATCAAAATTTCATTTTGTATTGTTTATCAGAGCCAAATATCACCCAAAAACTTTGCCCTCAAGCTTTATTCTATTTTTAATGTGTAGCTTCTCTGGCATATTTCTCTTTCAACAATAAATTCAAGACAGTGAAAAGCTCTTTCAGAAGACCTTTTCCTGTTGAGAGATGTTTCAAGAATGTCAGAATATACTGTTTTGCATAACCTGCAAAAAAGCAAATTACAGCTTTATCTTCCATACTTGGCAGAGAAAAATAAATACAGGTGCCCAGGAACATTGAGAGGGCCCAGTTTTGATATAGTTCTGATCAAAAAGTGTTGACCACACAAATCAATCACTTTCCTAAGAAATAGATCTGAGAACAGATATTTAATCTACAAACTCCTAAAGTATTAAATTCAGTCTGCAGAATGCATCAGGGATACAAAAACTAACTTTCAGGTATCACATGCGACATATACAAACTAGTATCTTTGTCTTACAAGCTATACTAACTTTTTGACTTGAAATCACCAGTGCACAAGAGGCAAAGGCTAAAGAGCCACTTCTTAAATCTCATTGATAGAAAAGCAATATTTGGGAACTGAAATCTAGATTATGTTTGTCTTTTGTCAAATATTATCTAAAAAGGAACTACCATGAGCTTTACAATACAGGATGGGATCCACCTACCCAAAGTCATCGAAGAATCAGAACCTTAAGAATAAGCCAGCTGCTGTCTAGGTGCCCTTTACAGCCAATGGGGAAATCAGCACTTCCAAAAGTTAGATTCCTCTCATTCTAAAATAGACACCTAAATTAGGTGTCTAGGTCTAATTCTATGTTTAGAGTCAGAGGAAATTAATTCCATCTGTACAGCCACTACAATGAAGAAATCATTATCAACAAGATGCCCACACTGAAGGTGAATTAGGCTATTTCCTACTTCTTTATCAAAAAGATATTAATTGTTAAATACATAGTTTTTTAAAATGTATTGTTAGGAAAAAAAATCCATTATTAGATGGAAATTGGAGGATTGCTGATGGTTACAAAAAAAAGCAAGTGCAGATGTCTGAGAAAAAGCAAATAACATACATATGATGATGATGAAATATCTTCCATTCCAACAGTAACTCAACCAGATGTTAAACAGCAGCTACTAACTGGACATTTTTACATCAGCAGAGTCAGATAACTTGTATCCAAGAATGCTGAAAGAGAGAGCATAGGTACCCTCTGCACTAGTAATGCTTATTTTCATTACATTGTGGAAAACTGGACCTGGAGAAGTTCAAAAGAACAGAAGAAACAAATGCTATGTCAATATTTATAAATAATGTAAACCAGATGCCCTAAATAATCAATAGGTTTTTCTGCCTGAAATGGAGAAGAGGAGGAATTCTATCAAGTGATGCAGGATGAAGTGATCCTCATGCAGGATTTTGATTATGAGCAATTAAACCAAGTTACAAAATGAATGCCAATCAACAGGTCTACACACACACACACACACACACAACTTACTGTTTTTATTGAGTTAAATTAAGTTTTAAAAAAGTAAAATTTCTATGAAATATTCTCAGACTTCTGAAAGACATTCAGTTTTACACTGGAGGACATTTTGATTAGTCTATTAGAATAATTCAATGGCAACAACACACTCTTAAAACAGAACAAATATATCTGATCTAGGGGCTTTCATTTTCAAATGAAATTTTGAACAAGTAATTTTCGTTGAGTGATATGTTTCTAGTGTGATCCCATGGGTCTGCCCATGCTGTTTAACATGATCAACAGTACCAGTCTCAAAGATGGGGAGGGATAAGATCAAGATCCACCTCCCTTCCCAAGATTGTCACCAATAGAGAGAAAAAAAAATGATAAATTAGGAAGGAGACAGACCACCAATACATTGCTAGGTTACTAGTAGCACAGCAGTATCATTTGGCATAGGTGAAAGAAAAAATCCTGTTTCAAGTGACTGGATGCACACTGGGTTTCCTGGAAAAGAAGGCAGCAGAAAGTAAATCATCTGCAATATCAAGTATTCAGGCAGTTGATTAGATGGCTATCTCCTAGCTTTAATAAACTGAATATAGGTACACAGGAGATATTATAAGAAACCCAAACATACGCACGTTTGCCTCTAAAAACAAAAAGAAAGAATGCTGCATTCTCTATCCTGGAAAACAGTGACTCAAAATGCTTTTGAGCATGGTGGTTAAATTTTCACTAAGCATGTTGAGGATCAGTCATAGTCTCAAAGGACTGGAGTCTCCTTTGGACAACAGGGAATTACCAAGATGGAGAAGAGAGGTTTTATGATGTCTGTTAATTGACACAAGTACAGTTCCTACTGCATTGCTGTTGTCTGTTCTCATGTCCCCAAAAAAGAGTGTTCAAAAATAAAATCAAACAGGTCATGGAAGAGTCACTAGAATGATCAAATGATTAGGAAAAAAAAAACAAACAACAACAAAAAAACCCAAAAACATTACGCTAATGCAAGGCTTGAGGATCTCACAATAACTACATTATAAAAGACCACAGAAAATCTTCCTGAAAACACAGAGAAGAGGATCACAAAAACAGTAGGTATTCATTAAAGGAGAAGCAGTTAAACACTGGAATATCTTGCCCAGTTTGCTGTGAATCTTCTACTACCAGAAACACTCAAATTCTTATATTTTTCCTCTCCCCTAAAATATGTAGAAAAAACTTATCAGCTCTATTATGGATAAAGATACTCAAAGTAAATAAAATCATACCTTCTGGATTTACACTTATTCATGTATCCTGGTTAGTTAATAAACATGGTTTTACTAAAACTAACAGTATGTAGTGGATGTCCTTGATAGGAGTATTTCCTGTCCCTAGTTCCACACATGCCATTATGGGCTCTTTGACACACCTGAGTATTAGCAGATGCCTGTATTATGCTGAAGCATCCCAGATATGTGAGAGCAACTACCTTTTCAAAGCAGAAGTAAATCTAATTGGGACAACACAGGGTTCACTAATTTACAATTGCCATAGGCTGAATTAGGCTAACTGTACTTAAAGCAGTCCAGACACAGCAAACAGCATAAAATAAATCTAATTCTTCATTTATAATACAGAAGCCCAATCTTCTCAATGCTCAGAGAAATACCTCTTTCAGGACACCTGTGTATGCCAGCCATGAGAGGACATGCTGGGATTTCCTCTGGGACAAAGCAGCAGAGCTGCTTCCTGCCTATCTGGCCAAGGGGACCACAAAACACAGGGAAGCCATAACCACTACTGCAGGGCAGAGGGGAACACAACATCATCCTCTCAGTTCTGTTTCTTCTGCCAGCTCCACCTGTGGTGCTAGCAGCAGAAGCTGTTCAAGGAAAACACCTGCAGCTTTCCTGTCTTAAGGAAGATGCTTGCTACTTCTGTTACTATTTGGAGGCCACAGCATCTCCTTTGATATCCCTGCATATCCCTGGAGCAGAACACAAGCAGGGAGGCATTTTGCTCTTCCTCTCCTGTAGGTCAAATGCAGTAAGCCTGACAGAGAGGCCACTGCCTACCACAAGCCATGCCATACAGACTTCAGCATACTCATCTGGCTGTCCACTTCAGAAAACTTTTTATGAGAAGATGAAGTTTTTGTCCCATGCTTGCTAGGTCTCACCATTTCTATAAAAAATGCATCCAGTTTTCTGTGGAAGAAAGACAGCCTTGCTTGCAGGCATCACTCCAAAAAACTTCAGATCCAAGAGTAAAGACGTACTATTTGCTTCTCTTACGCCAACAAATACAAAAGTTCTCCAGGCCAGTTTATGCTGCTAGTCACATGTACGCAATCCCTCTGATTCCAAAAGATTCAGCCAATTGTCTGGAATTCAATAAACTGTTCTGAGAGTGCCCAGAAAGGCAGAGAACTTCAGCATCATCATCACCACAATCTAGGATGATTCTGTAGAAGTAAAAAGGACAGAAAAGCAATAATAGGGTTTTACTGAGTGAAACAAGCAAAACCAATGCCAAACACACAGGGAGCAGACCTTTTACATTGAGAAGTAGTGTCTTTCACCTGTTTCATTTTCAAAATAGAAGTAACAAGCCATAAATTTTCTTGTTTAAATCAAAAACACTCTGTGTACGCATGCAAACAGATCTACAAAGTCTGCACTAACCTAAGTGTTACAAATGAAGTGATCTTTCCAGGTGATCATCATTGGACAGCACTTTAGACAGTTTTTATTCAGACCAATGGACTAGAGAAAGTTCACCTTGAATGTGGTAAGGTTGAAAGGAAGAACAGTCAACAAGTTACCATTCAAAAATAAGACAAGATCAGTCTCTGCCAAGAACACGTTCCCTTTTCCCAGCTGAGAACTTTACAGGGAAACCTCACAATTGAGAAAATAGTTCAGAAAAGAGGGCATATACACACCCACACTGGAACAGATAATCAATTTTTCAGCTAGTGAAGACAAGCCTATCCTCTAAAGCAATCCTTTCTCCTCTCAGGAGATAAAGCTTATGCAAACAATACTTACTAACAACCAAAACATAAGATGTCAACAGCTTTCTAGTTTGTTATGCTTTTTAATATCAACTTTGTACCAGGCACAGCGTGAGAAGAAAAAAGAGATATATTGAAAAATGCTCAAACTTGTTTGTAATTTATTAGGTCAAATTCAGAACAGTTTAGTTAGAAGAGTCTGGAATGATTCAAACTACAGGAGGCCTTTGAGGGTCTTGGAGATGTTCTCAAGAGTCAAACATGCATAAAAAAACCCACAAATCTTAAATGTGAGAGTATCTGAGGTTAGTCAGCCAATATAGATTAAAAAATATTAAAACAACAAAATCCAATATAGTAAGAAACTCTCAGCAAGCCAAAACACAAACACTGTCAGCTGTCTCTATTATGTAGAGTAATGAAAAAGATTGGGCTAGATGAACAATACAGTATTCTTTGAGAAAGTTTCCTCCAAAAATTCAGTTTGCATTAATACATATAAATGAGAAAGACTTTTTTCCATAAGAAAGCTTAAACATATCATCTAAAACAACTTGTTATCAAGTTTAAGTGATCATATGATAGTAGCTTGCATGATAGAAGATGTGAGCTTTATACTGTTTTATTTGACTACTTAGGGAGTATTTAGCACAGTCCCAAAGAGTGTTCTTCAATTCCCACATGTAAAAAAAAATTCCAGTGTGCAGTATGGTATTTGTTGCTTGCCAACCTGAAAAGAGTGACACTAATTCATGATCTGTAGGGGAAAAAAAAAAAAAAAAAAAAAAAAAAATTTGCGCCCCGATGATTGATTTTAAAGGGTTTCTAGATGCAACAGCCCAGGTCGAGACAAGGCTCTTTCTTTAAAGATGAAACCCAAATGAAAAAAGAAAAGCCCATCAGAATATTTCAGCAATTTATGTTGAATCAGGCAATGCAACATTGGCATTTCTCACTGGAATTCTGCCTTGGTTAACATTCTGATTTGGACCAGATGCTTTTAAGTCCAACATCAGTAGTGAATCAACTCCGTATCAGCAATGAAAAAACCCTTAACATACAGACAATGAGTTTTTGGAAACTAATGGAAGCAACAAAAGAGCATTTATGTAGAAGCCTCATGAAGATCAAATACACTTTGATACAAGAGTAATAGCATAAAAGGTTTTAGGAGGATCTGCTGGAGAGTGAATATAACCTTATGGGAAAAGGCTTCTATTGTGAAAGATTCTAATAAATTTAGTTAAATAAAGGTTACCAGAAAAGCACAGGGCAAGGACAGATACAGAAGAGATTACCAAGTCCTGTACCTCAGTGAGGTGTGAAAGAACAGGAAAATATGAAACATCATAAATTCGTAAAGATGAAGAAAAGCAATGCTTCCTTTTGACTGGCGATACTGCTCATGTATTTGACTGGTACTTTGACTTTGACTGGTAATACATGCTCAGTTCAAGAATCATGAGCAGCAAAATAACTCAATGACAAAAAGTGGTAGGTTTTCTGGGCTTAGATCTTTAGACCTGTTTAGCTCTAACATCAAAACCTTGCTAAGTAACAGTATCCTACCTTTTTTTTTTTTTTTTTTTTTTTTTGAACCAAGAGGAATTGGGAGAGAGCTGATAAGGAACACAGGGACAGTCCAGAGCAGGTAGGAAGTACAAGCAAATAAGGGCTATGTAAATGCAACTTGATGTTGGTAAGTCAACTCTTGAACTGATTCACTCAGCAGCTGAATGAATTCTCTAACACCTTCATTGGAAATAATTTTATAATCTCTCACAATAACTCCAAAGAAATTCACTATTCACTTTTCTAGACACAGAAAGATTTGTTACTAAGCACATTGTCCACTGGGAGCAAGGCAGAAAAAAACAGTATACTGTTGATCATCTTCCTTTGTATTAGCTCCTTTCACTTTCTTCAAAAAACTGAGAACTACCATCACTGTACTATTTTTCCTAAATCTTCAAAACAATACATATTTGTTGAAATTCCATACGTTGCAAGTCAGCTGAATGCAGCACTTAATCAATGCTGCTATAAACAGAGAGAGATAGGCTGTATGGAATACATACATATATATAAATATGTGTGTGCGCGCGTGTGTGTGTGTGTATATATATATATATATATATATAAATATATATAAATAAAGGTCCGGGACTTTTTCCTTTATGATACAGAACAAGGGCATGCATTACGTTGACACTTTTTGGACTAAATTAGCTCAAAGCAATGCAGCAAGTAAGAGGCAAGTAACAGCCCACTGCTGTCAAAACCATTGAGGCATGCTGTACATTCCCACCTTCTCCATTTTATTAGCTTGTGGCACTCATCTGATCGCCCTGTTGAGACCGTTCAGGTCACTAAAAACTAACCAAAGAGGAAAATAAGCCCGTTTGCTAAAGTGGCAGAGAACTAAAAAGGTCATGGAGAGTCAGACAGGCAGAATGACCACCACACCATCTGCCCTCTCCCTGTGCCAATGGCAAGTGAAGGAGGAGATCACACAGCATGGACCAGGGCACTCCTGTCAGCAGCCAAGCGGTTCTGTCAGTTGAGTCGTCCCATGAAACGTTTTTTTCTAACCATTTCCTCAATTTCAAGGTTTTAGCGTTTACTCAAAAACATGTGACAGCTTTCTCTAACAGCATGACTAGGTACGTGTTTCAGTGAACCAACAGGGTTTCCAAGCTTCAGCCCAGAACTGCCTAGGTGTCCTGTAATTCTCATTCCCCCTTTGTTTACCATTAGGCTAAACTGTGTTGTAAGGAATTAGACACACTTAATAATAACAACAATAAAACCCATCATTTACAGTCACTGCTGGACTTCAGTGCTGCTCTAACTTGTTTCAAATATATCTGGAGTGCTTCTTGTTTGTAGTGCTTGGCCCTCATCAGCACTACACTTTCAGGAGCTTCACCATACAAGGCCTAAAAGCGAGGCAATTCAGAATCTGTCCTTCTCTCTCCCCAGCCAAGGAGGCAACTGCCTATCCAGAAGGGATTTACATTCACTCTCTTTTCAAACCAGACAAATCTATCTTCCTGGCACGTCTTTTTCCGGAGTGCCTAATAGCTTAGTTAAGATAATGGAAGTGGCAGAAAGGCAAAAAGAAAAGTAGAGGTGTCAGAGCCAACTTTTTCTTTCCTCAAAAATCCTCCACCTCCTTCAAATAACTAGTTATGTAAAAACAGCCTCGCTTTGAAGTCAGCAACAACTTCATTCTTTCTGTAAATATGCTATAATAAGAAAAGAAAATACGGATAAGGTCCTTCTCCAAGGAAAACTGCAAAATGAACTAGATATGAAACAGCCGTGAGAACAGTGAAAAATATTAGTTTCTTCAAGGAAGCTAAAAAGGTGGCTTATTCAAAAAAATGCAGAGTTAACTTTTCCACTCAACACACAATTAGACAGCAGAAACCCGCTGCCATGGGATACTACAGAAGTCAGTAATTCGATAAGAATGAAACAGGTTCTAGGCATTTATACAGCAACAAGTATTTTAAGAGAGCTCCAAGGCTAGGCAGAAAACACCCACAAGTGATTGCAAGGAAAACAAGATGTTTAAAACAAATCTTTAACTATTAGATATTACATAAAACCCTCATAAACAGGCAGATTGTTTCACATCTATTCACTGTGGCACTTCTTGTGCTTTTGCTGTTTGAGATGATGCTCCCAGAGGGATCACAGTTTCAACGTTCAGCATTTTTACATTCCTATCACCTAAGCAGGCACAACAGGTAATAAATGCTGTACAACCTATTACTCTTTGGAAAAAGTAAAAATAAAATAATCCAACCAACAAAACCAAAGCAAACAATACAGACCTTAACAGCTGTACAGAGTTATAAGGAAACAGCAAACAAGAGCACTGCAAAAGAAAACAAAGGCTCGTCCCTAACATTCTCCTTCCTCTTCGTTCTCCTCATTTTAACCAATGTAGAAGATTGCTTTTGGGTGTCAGACTCCCTGCAAAGCAACAGCACAGTAGAGGATGGCTCTTTCTTGGCTTCCCAGGTGGAGGAAAAAAAAACAAAAAACAAACAAAAACACATCTAATTCTTGTGGACCTTTGGTAGAAATATTGCCTCTCTGTCCTAGGTCCTACGTCCCTTAACCATGACAGTAAAAACAGTTAATTTCTCATTACAGTCACATATCTCAGGTGCCTAGCTGAGGTAGCCACACCCCCAGAACTACCTAATTTCCATTAGATGCTACCAAACCATTTTAAGTGCCCATGTGAACTGTTCTGAGTTATCCCACACTTTCTGCTAATTTGACAGACACCAACCAACTACCTCTAACCTCACAGCTTTTCTGCACTCTTGTCCTTGACTTACGAATCCCACAGTTTCCAGATATGCCTGTTCTCCCTTATCTACCTCACAAACGCCCCAACTCCTAATCTCTATTCCTTGTTCCGTCAAGCTTCCTCCACCTGAAACCATACAGTCTCCCAATAATGGCTCTGGGTGTTCACAGGTCACCTGGCTCCTGGCTTAACTTTCCATCTCTTTGAAGGAAGCTAATGCTTGGGAAAATAGGAAAAAAGCTCTCTCCCCAAAATTCCTCTCAGCTTCTAAAATCCTTCAAAGTCCACCTTCCTAAACCTGCCCCAGTCTTGTCTTACACTCCCCAATGGCAGAGATCTAAAACTCCAGCCATCCCAAGCAGGAATGAGAGTTCAAAGTCTTAAACTGCAACTTAAAATAAAGTCTGTCTGCAGATGATGTTTGCCTAATAACATGGCATCCACATTCTTCATTAAAACACGTATCTCCACCTAATTACAGCTTCAAATGTTTTCAGTCAGCAGTATAGCTGTGCCTGCAAAATCACAGATTTTACCAGTATTAAAAAAAAAAAACCCTTAGGCTAAATCTAAACAGTAGTAACTAATTTGTAGGTGCTGAGTAAGCCAGTAAATTGTATTGATGAACTAAAGAATAGAGGGGTTTTCCTCCTTTGCATTCTTTTTTCGATTGGTAAAATATTTTAAGTAGACGGTGTACAGGCACTGAATAATTGCAGAAAGTTCAGGCCGGACGCCAACTGTTGGAAGCCACCTTTGGCGCTCAGCAGAAGGCCCCAGGCACCCTCTGGTGGCGCGCTGCAGAACGGCGCTTGCCTCGCGAGCCCGCGACAACCTGCAAGCACCCGGCGAAGCGCAGCAAACGCACGCTTCGACCCTACCCACACACACGAAGAAAAAAAAAAGAAAAAGGAAAGAAAGAAAAAAAAAAACACAACCATACAGGAGGAAGAAAGTCTGTGGGGAACAGAACTATTTTAACCGAAATTTTTGGTAAAACATAAACTTAATATAGAGTAAGACAAGCAGCTGTCTGTGCATCTACTGTGTTCCCATCCTGATATTCTTTTGAGGGTGAGGAACTGAATAGGGCTATCACCTTAAGCAGGTACTTTCCCTTCCCGCTCCCAATAAAAGCAATCCTGAGCCCAGAGAAATTACTGAATGTAATTTTGTCCTTCTACCTGGTCTTTCAGACTTCCTTCAGCTTTTCCAAAACAGGCTGACATGCCCCAGGATGAGCTTTGAAAAGAACACAAACTGATTATTCATCAGACATAATAAATACAAAGTAATAGATTTGGTGAAGGTGAGGAGAGACACTTTACTGGCATTTATGACTTTAAAAAGGCTTTTGATTTTTATAAACTTAAAAATAACATCCTAGAAATGCATAAAATTGAGAACACAACATGTTGCAGTCTCAGTGGTCTGCTACTGACGTGCAGCCGACTTACCATAGAAAGACCGAGAGCTGGGACCCACACAAGGAGCGCTTAGGAGACAAGCTTGCTGAATACTGTTTAGACTTTTGGAGGAGTGTGCTCCAAAACTGTGCAAAAAAAGCAAACTCCTTTTTTAATTAGCAAAATAGCATTTTGCTAAATAAGTTCTGAAGTAGTTTTCTAATACTGTTTTTTTCTAGCCCCTTTTAATACAACAGAACTATGACTTAAGTAATTCATCATAAAATGATGGATTCTAAAGCAGACTATAAAAATTCAGTTTAAGCTAGGAATTCAAAGGAATTCAAGACAATCATAGAAACTTATATATCATATATACCAGAGGAAGTACTTCTCACTCTACTAATGCAGGAAGGGCAAGTTTTAATAACATTTCCTAAAAAATCTTGCCCAGTCTCTTGGGTCTTACCTGTCAAAATCAGATAACAAAGCACACAAATTAAAGGTTTCTTCCTAAAGAGAAAGAAATCTGGATGATCCAGTAATGACCTTGGCTGTCACTTAGGATCCCTTGTTGTTGGGTTTAAATAAGTATCTGAATCCGTCACACAGTAGTCATAGTTAACGTTCTAGAATTTCTAGACCATTCTTTAAATTAAACCATATAAAAACATTGCGAGAATTTAAGCAGTGGTCAGAAAACAAAGCTGAAATCTTTGTGCTTTAGAAAAAAATCCTTTAAGTTTGCCTCTTCGCTGCTCTTCAGCTTTCTCTGCAACCCTAAAAGATACTTAAAAAAAAAAAAGTCCTTGCTCCTATGCCAAGAACTCCCAAAAAAATAAAGATGAGTCACAGACTGTACACAAGGAGAAGAACTACCAGCAGTGCTTGAGGACAAAGTCAGTGTTTACACGACAGGCCTCAACACATGTAAGTCCACCAGGCCAGATGGACTGCATCCTTGGGTGCTAGGCAAGCTGGCTGATCAGAATGATCACGGAGATGGGGGAGGTCCCTAATAACTGTAAAAAGGCAAATGTAGCACCCATCTTCAAACAAAGGCCAAAAGGTCAGTCCAAAGAACTACAGGCCAGCCAGCCTCACTTTGGTCCCTACAAAAATCATGGAGTGAGACTTCCGTAAGACCAGAAGCATTACAGTTCAGATGGATGGACACCAAAGTGGATAAAAATTGGTTGGATGCCTGGACTCAAATGTAGCAATTAATGGCTCATACTCTATTTGGAGACAAGAAATAACGGGGCCTATCCTGTGTCCTATCCTGTTTAGCATCCTTATCGAAGACCTGAATGGGTCACTCCTCAGCAAGTAATGTGCTCAAGAGCAGGGCTGCCATCCAAGGGACCAGGGCAGGCTGGAGGAATGGGCCTCGTGCAGTTCAGCCCAAACCAATGCCAAGCCTCATCTCTATGAGGGCAGAGCCCCTGGCAGCAGTCCAAGCTGGGCAGGGACCGCCTGGGAGCAGCTCTGTGGAAATGCCCCGAGGGACAGAAAGCTGTCACAGGAATCAACTGAGGTTTTAGCAGCCACAAAGGCCAGCAGCATCCTGGGCTGTGTGAGCAGAGGTACAGCCAGGAAAGGGAGGGAAGTGAGTGTCCCCCTCAACCTGGCACTTGTTAACCCATACCGATATACTGCATCCTCTGATTTGAGGCTCCCCAGTACAAGACAAATTCTCCCAAACTGGAGCAACTACAGCAGAAATACACCAGGATGCTCAGGTTTGGAGCACCTGCCCTGTGAGGACAGCTTGAGGGACCAGGGGTCCTTCAGCTTAGAGAAGGAAAGGTTTTGGGGGACCTCAGAGCAGCCTTCCCATCTCTACGAGAATGTCATTGAGAAGATGGAGCCAGGCTCTGTGCAACAGTGGATGGTGGCAGGAGAAGACACAATGAGCATAAGTTGAAACCAGAGAGGTTCAGACTGGATAAGGGCAGCCTTTTTTATTCCCCAGTGGAACAGCTTGACCAGAAAGGCTGTGCAGTTTTGATCACTGGAGGTTTTAAGACCCAAATGGATAAAGCTCTGGGCCACATGGTCCAACCTCTTAGCTGATGCTGCTTTGAGTACAAGCTTGGGCTAGAGATGTGCTCCCAACCTAAGATCCCTTTCAACCTAAAATGTCCTATGATTCTCTAAGTCTAGAATACAGTCAAAAATTCAATGCAAAATTGAATCCAGAGAGCTCCTCTCTAGCCTTTCATTTACAGAAATCTTACATTAAGTTAAATAGTTGACAAGATCTTACAACAAATTCAATCTATAAGCTAATGGTATCTTTGCAAAGCCACGATCATAGAAGAAAAATATTAAAAAGTTTGAATAACTTAATTTGGATCCACAGGCTTGCATGCTAACTTTTTCTATTTGGGGGGTGGAGGGGAAGAGAGGAGATACAGGAAAGACAGACCTTCACAAGTAGTACTGCACTGCCTGTCACATACACTTACTAGAAGTATGAAGACAATTGCATGTCTCTTAAAACATATAATACAGTAACAACTGAAGTCCTACGTTACAGAACTCAGTCTTGCTCCCCCTGAAGGCAGTGTAAAACACAAGTTCAAGAAAATCACAACTAGGTTAAAAAAATCATTTTTTTAATCTAAACCTGAATTCATTCCTTTAAATGTATGCAATTTCATAGATCAGACTTCTAACATAGGTGGAGAATAAATAAAAAACTCTGTATTCATCTGTAACAGAGAAAACAGGAAGCAGATGTGCTACTGGCATGAAGAGTGATAACAGAGCCCTTCTTTAGCAAGTGAAACAGCCAAAGCAGCAGTAAGAGGTAGATCACAACTGTTAAACAACGATGCAGGACAAGGGAGAGTTTCCTGAAAACACCCAACTCACTAACAGAACAGTGATATTTGCTTTTAAAAAAATGGTCTGCTGTGTGAAGTCCTCGTGCCAGGGATTACTAGCAATGAAGGACTCTTGTATAAGTAAACTGATTAAAACTCCAGTAGTGTGCGTGAAGTTCTTTGGATGAAGAGTGGCATACGAAATAGCCATTAATCCATCAAGCTCCTTAAGTGGGAGGGCAAGTTCAGAGAGAGCGCAGTCAGTTAACAAGTACGCTCTACAATACAGTTGGATGAGGAGATGTAAGAAAGTTCATGGGATTCTGAAAGGTCCATAAAAGCTGCAGGAGTCTCATATTTTAAAGAGCAAGTGAAAGAGATTGCACAAATTCCAAGTATCCTATGACCCTTAAGAATAACTTCAAAAATGTCAACCTGGCTTTTCCATAACAAACAAGTCCAACAGTTTGAGGAAGGCTGACACAAAGTAATGATCATAACACAATCAATTTAATTACTGCTAACTAAAAAGAGGTCATTTAGGTTTAGTTATTGGACTTCATATTCCCACCGACAGATCCTAAACATCCAGAACAACCATCTCATCTGGTTATTAACCTCAAGACTCTGCAATATCCAGAAGCAGAGGAATAGCAACCACAATGATCACCCCAACCTGAGCTTCATCCAAGCTAGGGCACAGTACCTAACCCACACCCAATCACCACTTGGACAAAAACAGATGTTACAGAGGAAAATGCAAACTACTACAGAAAGAAATAAGATTTAACAGGCCTTCCTATTCTCTACTTAAACATAATCTATCTATGCATGATTTTAACACTCAGCTACACAGGAAAAATTGTAAGGAACACTACAGCTAACAGAAAGGCTATCTTCTACTGTTGAAGAGAGCTTACATACTTCTCTCTTTTTGTGTTACACTGTCAGCTATTTGGCTTACACTGAAAGACTCTAAAAAGCTAACCTCTGTAGAGGGTGGTTCTTTGCCAATGAAAAAAAAAATCATCAAATCAAATTATGTAAGCACCTGGAAGAAGGAAATTTGTACAAATATGTAAGAGACCATTCCTACAAATTAGTCTATCCATATTCACTCTCTAGATTTTTACTTACAAGTTTTCTTCTTTCTTTTCTACCATTTTGCTTCCCTTTCTATCCTCTTCGCAGTAAGTTTTCGGGTATTGAAAACATACAGATGAACTCGATCACCACACACAGTAAAACAGCTTTACATATGGCAGTACTAGAATGATAAAAGTCTTTGGTACTATAATTAATAGAAGATTATAGAATTCCTTTGCAAAGACTGAAACCTGGATTTCCCTTGGAATTGGTCATGCTTTTCTCTTATTAAAAAAAAAAAAAAAAAAAAAAAACTTTCTATAACTCCATTTTCACCCTGTTGGCTATAATGCAAGAAGTTTTAACTTCATATGCCATTATGTAAAAGGAAGAAGTTGTTTGCTATTAAAATACTAATTAAGTAACAGAATGCTGGGATACCAGTTTGTTTGCTAGGTTCTTTTCCTCCTTAAACATAAAAAACACCCCAAAACCCTAAAAATTTTTACAGTATCCTCTTTTCTTACTGCCTCCTCCCTCACACCTCCCATCCCCCCAGGATGGGCAGAAGCATGAGTGGATGCTACTGGTTTGAGGAAATTTCCATTTCCCTTCTTCCTTCCTCCTATCTACTCCCTTTCCCTCACTCTGTACCTCCTCCCTGTAGAGATCAGACAACTGAAGCACTGTATATTCAATCGTAATTTATTACTCTCCTGCACCTGCAGAATCGCATCAGGCAGAAACCTTTTGACTGGCTGAACTACCATGAGGTTCTGTGCACACCCTAGCAAGGGCTGACTACTAATGAATGATGGAGCCCATAAGGTCTTATTTCAGGACACAGTGATCAAATTCAGTTCCACTCCGGATACGCGTAAAAATCACGTGCACACTCTGCCTCTTTCCAAGCCCAGCTTTCCCACTATACTAGAACAGGGAAAAAAAACAGTGAGAATTTTCCATGTTACTTTGTGTATAATAAATTTTATTTTACTTTCTGCTCTCCAGAAATTCCAGCATATACTTAAAAAAAAAAAAAAAAAAAAAAAAACTCTCAGAAGACGGACGTGTAGTTCAAACTGTAAGAGCACAAGTCATCTACACAGTGCCAAAATTTGCACACAAATTCCACGCAAAGGAAAAGAGCACAGTTAGTGCTAAAGATTTTAAAAGGCCTTGCAGTCACTGTTGCATTTTTGGCAGTATTTCATGATTTTGATCAACGTGTTTATCTTTGGTCTTGGCTGAACTCTCTACAGAACATACTATGCTAGATGGTGCCAGAGGACCAGCATGTGTCATAAACACTAACTTCAGATCTGAAGTGGCAAAGAAACATCTATGGTAATGATTTTAATTCCCATTCTGTAAATCTCTTGACAATGAAGACCATGACATTGCAATGAGCCTTGATTCACACAGGACAAATCACAGTAAATTTGTCTGTCATATAAATGAATTCCAGAATTCTAGAAGAAAATGAATATGAATCTGAAATTGCACATCAAAAGATTATAACATTTACACAATTTTTAACTCAATGCTTTGTTCCATCAGTGAAGAGATTTTAAAATCTAAATGGCACATGGATGGAAACAGAATTCAATGTTTGTGAATTTCCCAGATAAAATAGCTTTGACTGCCACAGAAAGACCCAAAGAACAGTCAAGGTGGATTTTCAAAAAGCTTTTAAAAAAATTTTCTAAATGCTTAAGAAAACTGAGCAGTCATAAGACAAGAAGAAAAAGCCTTAGGTGGAGAAATATTGGTTAAAGCAGGAAAAAACAGAGGATAAAAGTAAATGGCCAGTTCTTGCAAATGAGGGAGTTCACTGTGAAAAGCCTCAGGGATTTGTACTGGATCTGATCTGGAAAAGGAGGTGATCCGTTAGTGAGGTGACAGAACTTGCTGTTAATATCAAATTATTCATGGAAGTACAGACTGAAAATTCATGGAAGGACCCTTTAAGCAGTGGGCAGCAGCATGGCAGATGAGATTCAACAAGTAGTTGTCTACATGGAAGAAAAAAAAACACAGTTCTAATGAGCTGATAGGATTTAAGCTGGCCGTAACAGTACTCAAGATGAGATCATGCATTATGACGATCCCATGAAAAGAGTAACTTGGTGCCGGCAGTTGTCAAAAAGATAAATCAAGTGTTAGAAAAAAGGACAGAAGCATCATCAGGCCACTGTATAAATCCATGTTCAACCTTATGTCTAATACTGTGTTTAATATTAGTCCCGATATCTCAAAAAGAACAGCAGAACTGGAAAAGGTTCCTAAAAGGACAACACAGATGATTAAAGTATGAAAGAGCTCCCGTTTAAGAAATAACATATGAAAGCTTAGATTTTTTTTCAGTCTGGGAAATACAATTTTGGGGATATGACAGATTTACAAAGCCATAACTGAGTGGTGATATTAAGTGACTGTCCATTGTCTCTTCCAGTACAAAAATTAAGAGCCACTGAATTAAGCTAACCAGAGATCTCTTCATGATGAAGAAAAAGGTCATTTATATAATTGGCAGTTCACCTGAGGAACCCACTGCTAAAGAATGCTGCAGATTTTACCTGACCACAAGAGAAAGTTGTACACTTTCATAGAGGAAAATTCACTGACGTTTAAGTGCATAAACTACACCCAATACAAAAATTGCCAGAGCCGAAAACATTTGGAGACTGGGAAGATATTCAGGAACAGTATCACATAAGTGTAATACAATCATTTCTGTGTTCTACTTCTGTCTTTAGAAAAGGGTTCAAACAGCGGAGAAGAACGTAAGGCAACAACACTGAACAATTGCTGAGGAAAAAAAAAAAAAAAAAGAGTTAACAGGAGCTAATTAAACTACCACCACCCATCCTGTGCAGTGAATGACTCATGGGTCCTATGGGGAGAGGGAGAGGGAAAACAAAGCAATATAAGTAATTAAAGACTGCACCATAACACACATGAAACAAGGCAGGCAAATTAGGTAGGATTAAATTTCTTGTACATACCCTACTATGATAACTTGCCTTTGTGACCACACATTTCCTGTGTGCAATTATTGTGTTTATAAAATGTCACAGATAAGTTTCCAATGGGATAGAGCAGTTTGATATACAGATCTTTTGACTGAGAATGCTATTCGCTCATTAAAATCCATGGAATTTGAACACATGAATCTCACCACCTTCTTTGGAAAAAGACAACGGTCCAAGCTGTCAAAGAAGGTGCTTTAAGCTAAACTGACTGACCTTGTACTGAAGCAGATTAAGGAGCACTCATACACTATGTTTTAGCAGGTATGCAGAGGAGTCTTACTCCCGTCCATCCATTCCAGGTAGATGAGAAGTGTGCATGACCACATTTGTGGATATTACTGAGTAAGAAGACACTGTCATATGTCATCATATTGACATCCAAGTGTTTGTCATCAGTACTGAAACATCACATACATCTCTGCCAGTTATAATGAAGTAACTGTCAGCAGTATCAGTATCTTCTGCATGGACCAAAATCAGAGTGGTGACTGATTATGTGTTAAACTGTGCTCAGCTTACAAATACATCTGTAAATGGGTAAGTGAGATTTTTTAAAGTCTTGGATTCTTTTCTAGTCTCCAGCTGAGTGTTTCCCACTCTCTCTTCATCTCTGTCTTGTTCCCACTCTGTTCAGCTACAGCATACTCCCTTTGTACCTCATCATGCTGCCTTAACCCATCAGGCAAGACACCAAGGAGGAAAAGCTACCGGTTCTTACCTTCTGTGCCTGAACTCACAAAAGCCGATTGCTTTTATGGATGGAGACATTAGGAATTTTTTCTTCTTTTTTTTTCCTTTTTTTTTTTTTTTTTTAATGAACAGCAAAAAGCTGATTTCTGCACCAGTTTCAAGTGTCTAATAGTGGTTACTATGAAGAAATACACAGAGGAGAGTTGAATTACACAGGTATAGCACTACAAAATACTGTTTATCAGTTTTAGTGTTAAAACTGGAGGTTTAGTATTTTCTCTAAAAACTGTTGCTATTCATTGAAAAGTTTTTAAACACCCAGATAAATGTTTAATCCTACAAATACTATCAGACTGACTCCAGAAATATCTTACAGCATAATGTCCCATAATTTAATTACATACAACAGAAAGTATAACATTTATTAAATTAAAAGGGAAAAAAAATCTGAAATGTAACATCTCCTTGGCTTTGAAAAAGGTTATCCAGAAGAATTTGCTTTTATCTCCTTTGCACAAGTTCTTATTTTTCTTCTCTCATATCATTCAAAAAAGGGAGAAAAAAGTCCCAAATTCTGCAATGGTCTCTAAAGTCAGATATTCAGAGATTTGAAAGATATACATAATACATATAAGACTGGAGATATTTTATTTCCATAGCATTTTGAGATGAAAGATGGAAGACAACTTCCGCCATATTTTAGATAAAGGAATATCAGTTATTTATCTAACTGTATCACTATCAAATTTTGGCATCCATTTTCCTATAGGTAAAAAAAGTGCTAATAAGCTTTTCCCAATGATAGCTCTGTCTTCCTGAATAATTACAGCTTTTCACTTTCCAGTTTGTATTTTCAAGGATGACATATTTTAATCAAGTTTCACATTAAAAAAAAAAAAAAAAAAAAAAAAGCAGCAGCAAGAGTCTGACCTCTGCTTGTAGTCACTTCTTTCAGCATGTCTTCGTGCTGCATCACTAAAGCTCAAGTCATTCATTTTCTCAGTGCACACAGATTTCTCCTTCAGAAACTAGCAAATCTGTTTTAGTTTTAATAGCAATACACACCATTTCAGACTTTCGTTAGCCTGCTGAATTAAACTGGTGTCTAGAGAATCTCTTTCTATGTGCAGTTATATTCAACTAAATTGATTTACCAACATACACAGTAAGTTGGACCATGTTTTTATAATACTCAAGATCATTGGTAAGAGTCTATTTCCTGCACTGAATTACAGCTTTCAAATATTATACTGATATCATAACTTATGCCACTTAGTCTTTTAAGCTTCCATATAGCCACCCACTTAGTGTCTGACAGAAGACTGAAGAGCATTTTTAATATTAACTTTTATGGCCAGAGTCTGTCAGAGGCAACAATATCAAGCAAGATTTAAAATACAGAAAATTCACAGTATCTACTGAAGTGTTTACATTTTCTAGGGAACAGTTAACTACCTTTTGCTGGCAACAGCTCAGTCACTTCAGGACAAGGTAGCAAGCATCTACATACAGAAATTGCAGCTGTTTCTCTCCCCTGACTGGGAGAAAATAAGCTGCTACCAGCTGTTAAAAATAAGCTAACTAACCATTGGTAATGTTAGCTGTTACCAGACAGAGCTGGGGAACAGAGAGGACTACTTGAAGACTAGTAAATACTAAAGATCAATTGAATTTGTGAAGTTTGAGAAATACTGGTAAATTTTTTGGAGAAAAGCTAACCTGTCTCTTTTAAAAATCTCTCAGAAATTCTGGAATAGGCTTAGAGAGACTAGGAAGAAAAAAATAATGATACATTTAGTAATCATTAATTTACTCCAAAGGTAATAGCAGAGAAGGATCACACAATATCCCAGTATCAACCAATACTGGAAACGAGATGGCATTAGGAAATTAGCAACTTACAATCACTCTCACAGATTTAGCACAATTTTTCTTATTATTTTTAAGGGAAATTACACATTGTCGGCAGGGAAATTTTTGCAGGTCTACAACTGCACTGCTTTGAAGACTTAGCATGTCACACAGCCTGTCAATCCTCTTATTTAAAGTGGCATGCAGTCTTCATGGAATAGCTCTATAGGACATATTTTTTGTGACCAGTCATGCAGCACACACAGTGAGCAGCAAGACAACTGAAGCAGATAGCGATTTAACACTACACGGTATGAAACAGTCACATCAGTAATGCACAAGCATTAGCCAAAATAATGACTAGCGCTCAGGCAGAAAAAACAGATCATGTTCAGCTGAGTAATTTGCTTACAACAAGTAACTTGACTGCTTCTAGTACTAATTTTCTAAATAAAGTTTAATTATACCATAGCTTCATAAAACTAAGATGGAGGGGTTCACCAGAACACTCAGTGCATTAACCTGTATGCCATCACTATCACCCAAATACTGCTGTAACACAGACAGAGACTTCAGTTACACTCAAGTACTACAGCCATCAGGAGACTGATCACATGCCACAAAGGGAGGTTTGCCAGTACGAGGACACTATCAGGGCCCAAGCCCTACATTTTCAGGGAGTCAGTTAGGTCAAGTGCAATCTACGGTAAGACAACCACTTCCCAACACACTTGGAAGCACCAAGGCCCTGATAGTCTGACCTCAGGGAAAATCTCTTGATTCAAAGTCTTGATCTCAAACCTGCCAGTCAAGTTGACTCCAGCCACGTGAACAAGAGATAAGGCAAATATCTAAGAGCATTAAGATCACGGTCCATCATTTCCAGCGTTCATTCTTCTACAGTAGCAGATATATCATACTATCACAAATATTCACTTCACCCTGTTCTCCTGTCTTTTGCATGCATTGTGAGCTACAAAATATCTCCCAGTTCCCCACAGTAGATAAAGGCTTCCAGAATAAAAACATCTAACAAAAAAAAAATCAACATTTCTCAAGCAAACAAAAAGCCAAGAAGAAATAGCCAATGTTCTGAACTTTGCAATACCAAAAATTTTTCTACAAACACTTCTTTCTCAAGAGAGTTAAGAAACATGGGGGAAAAAAAAAGAAAGTGATGAGCAACTGGAGAGCCACAGAGAACATTTAGCAGCCAGCAGCTTACCAAAGAGAGCCTAACAGCTGGAGGCTTAGGCACGCCACTGAAAAGGTTTACAAAGGAAGATAATTTTAAAATGGAAGGAGGGAAGGAATCTTGATAGAAATTGTTACTAACATCTTGCTGACCCTACACATGAAGGAATAAGCATTATAAATAGAAGGAAAAAGAAAACATCTTATGCAAGGCAAAGGAGGACTGTATATCACAATGCATAAGCTTTTGAGGTCCCAGAAATGGTCATTCCAGAAAACTCAAAGGTAACCTCCCTTGAAGCCCATGAATATACAGAGAGATGGAGTATAAATTGATTTTGGTTCACAGACAAATATAGTTTAGCTTGAACATCACAAAAGATCTTCCACTTAGACATTCTCCACAATTCTAGAAGTAGAAGGTTAAAATATATTATGTCACCAAACCAGGAAACTAAGTGAAGTAGAAGCTGAGGGAAAGTAAATGTAGCAGGCCAAGCAGAAAGCCCTTCTCATCACTGACAGAAAAGGTGATCCTGGCTTGGCTCAGGGATTCAGGTATTTATAAGGAGAAGGTAGATGTTATGATTTCTGCATCTAGTCAAGCCTAGTTCACTTCTGAGGCAGCACGGTCCATGGCAGAAGGAATCAGATTAGCAATGCGCAAGCCTAGGTGGTTAGCCAAGCGTAGTATAGCTATGAAAACAACCTTGAATTTAACTGGGAAAGGCCAATGAGTGGAAAAAGAACATAAACTCAGAATACAAACTGTTCTGCTGACAAAAAGAAAAATATTTGAAGAGATCACACTTGACGGTGAATAAAAAAGGTAGATGGGTAGATAATCAGGTATCAAAGAAATTTCTACATCTACGTACCTAAAACCAAGATCTTAACTACAAAAGCCATTTAAAATGAAGGCCAAATTCACTCTCAGTGTACTTTAAGTTTGAAGATACCCCTTGATTCAAAATCAGCCTGTCTGAAGAACAGGTAAAATTAACTGATACTATCAACCAGATTCACCAGAATCTCTTTCCTGTGTTCATAGGAAAGTATTTCCCAACCCACCTGCGATAGCCAGTCTCAGGTTTTACTACTTCCGTCACAAGGTTGTATCAACTATGATACAGGCACACCGTTTTGTGGGAGCCACTTTCACTGGTCCAGCACTCACCTGTAGAATAGGAATGCTTTAAGCAAAAAGGACTTAGATAGTTTTGTTAACTCCATACTGAATGTAGTTATACACTTTATACTAGGTATAGTCTGCACTACAAGTCGCCTTCTTGCTCAGCCACTCTGAGTATCTTTCAAAAATGTGATTTAGAACAATGCTTTAAAAACACCAGTTTTAAAAGAATCATTCAGAAAGCCAGATACACCAATTAGATTTTTCAAATTAAGAACAGCTACATATGGCCTAGTATTGCCTTAGAATAACTACATAATGCAAGAATTAAAACCTGGTACTACGTAACAGAGCACATACTTTATAGTTTTAGTATAACTAATAATTTGAAACTCTGTTGATAGAATAATTGTAACACTTCTACCTTGGAACACTTTTTCCCACCTCTCGTTCAGGATGGCATGAATCCATCTCAAGCACTGCCCGGAAACTAATGAAAGAGCGGTTTCTAAAAGGAAACTACACTTCTCAACATACAAGAAGCTGTGTGTGAGAAAGCTCCACCAAAATAAGTTTGTATTGAATTATTATTTATATCTACATCCTGTTTAGCCAGTTCAAAAAAAAAAAGTTTAGTTCATGTTTTGTAGACCCCTTTGTGTAGAGCTTTGAAAAGGCTTGTGCTAAAAGAGGGAGGGCCCAGTACTTATATCCTCCAATTCACACTGTGTGGCAACTCAGAACCTTCAACCTGGATTTCCCATACAAAAATAAAGATATCTTTATAATTTCCTCACGAACTTTAAACAAAGAAATACAAATAAAGCATAAAGAAATATGAAGGCAATGTTGAACTACAAGAAAAAAAATCTTTTAGTTCTATAACTGCATTGAAATATTTTGACTAAGCCAAAAACAAGTTTTGCAAGAGATCATGCTTATGGGGCTTTTCATGTATTTCTAAGAATCACACCCTTTGAAAAAGGTAGGACTGGACAGAGAGAGTTAAGCACCTTTTTCTGGCTTAATTACAGAAGCACTGCCCTGAAACTTAATTGAGCTTTGATTGCAGTTTGGACACCTACACACACACTGATGAAAGATGTCAAGCTACCTGGAGAAGTTTGGGCTTACATTCAGATGCTACTAACCCTCAAGCTAGTTATGCAAGGAAAGCACGTGCTTCTACTCCGTCTTACAAGGATGCTCCTGCATACACACACACGGTCTCTCAAGCCCAAACTGTGAAAAAGCTAGATATTATCTCTTTTCAAGCTTCAACTAAGCTAATTACACAAGTTATTCTTCATTGAAAATACATGCTTCCCCTCTATATACAATTCTTAGTGCATGTGTAGTTGGGCTCTTGTTAGAAAGAGTCACAGCCTACACTGTGCAGAGCAGAAGATGAAGAGCACAGAGACCCCTCTCCTACACTGAATGAGCAGGGGAAGAGAGCAGCTGGCACTGAAACAAATTAACCATCAAGAAATTAATCAAGACCAGCATGGATTTAGTCGTACTTCCTGAGCCTTGAAGGCATAAGCCTATTACAGCCTACCACTTCTATTGCATATCACATTCGGAGAACCCCGGATAAGATAACAGGAGCACCAAGCATTTTTATAGCACAGATGGTACTCCAGATACTGATACCCTCTAGATGCAGACAGTCTGTATTTCCCTACTAGCATGGTGCCTTTCAGGTTCCTTTTATCATTGTTTTTAATTTCATTTATCTGTATGGTTGCCTGACCAACTGCAAGGCAACACACTGGAATAATCCTGTATTTCCCCCATGAGAAATATGATCTTAGGTATAATTTCTACACTGCATTTCTACTGGAAAAGACCAAAACAAGTTGTATCTAGCAGGGCAGAGGAAAACTCTCCAGAAACCAGTATTTGCCCAAGAACAAAACCAAAAAACAAAAACAAAATTCAAAAAAACCCAGTCACAACTGTTAATTCATCACCACACAGCACATTTTTTTGCTAATTGCCTCAATGTCATGATCACTGTAAAATGTGTTTAATTTTTCTAAACCACAGTTCTTAGGTATGCATTCTCCTTTGAGTCTTTAAAAAAATGTGTGACATTGTTTTCTTTCATAATTACACTATTATGTTTTCTTTCATAATTACTTCTAAGACCAACTAAATTTTAAACAGCAATCTGTTTAAATTATCAGATAATGTTCTCATTTGACACCACACAGACTCTTGCCCAGTTAGTCTTCATTTTAAACATGCCATTCAAAATTAAAGATCAAAGAATAAAATTTGAATATATAACAATGCAATTAATCTCTAATTTTAATTCCACTGTACAGGAACAAGCTCAAAAACATAAGTAATTTACAAATATTGCATTAAAAAGTCAACAGAAATTTTTTGTTTAGAAATTAGTTCTCATTGATGTGTTTATTTTTCTGGGTTTGCTTTTACTCTTTTAAGCATTTATTCCACACTTCCATTATGTGGACAAAAAAAATCTACACAGTTTTCTTTCTTCTTGAAGAACTTGCTGCTGCTTCTCTTTGCTCTTCATCTTCATTCCAATTCTGGCTGTTTGGTTTTTCTTTTAACAATGGAATTAATTTTTCAGCAAAATTTAGTCCTCAAACATTAATTCTCCCACATAAAGTAGTTTGGAACCTTTGTTCAGAGACTGCATATAGGCATTTTCAAGTCCGGATTTTCTAAATCTGGCTGCACAATCTCTTTGCTCTTAGGACATACTGAACCAGCTGGATTAAACACAACACAGCTCTGCTGTCTTGATAATGATGGCATCGAAAATCATGTTCCTTGATGACAACGGATATTTGATTCTCTTTATCTCACAGGAGCAACTCAAAATGCAGTAATGGAAGCCAGAAGACTGTCCTTCAGGAAAAACTACTTAAATTTTTAAAAGATTTTTTTTAATTATTTCTACTAATTCAAATTCAATTGATAGGTAGGACCATGTCATTAGATCACAAATTCATAGGATAGAATAGAATCACAGAATCAGTAAGGTTGGAAGGGACCTCTAGAGATCATCTAGTCCAACCTGCCTGCTCAGCAGGGTCACCTAGAGCATGGCAGACAGGGTTGCATCCAGGCGGGCCTTGAAGATCTCCAGAGAAGGAGACTCCACAACCTCTCTGGGCAATTTGGTCCAGTGCTCTGTCACTCTCACAGGGAAGAAATTCCCCCTCACAGTCAGGCAGAACTTCCTGTGCTTCAGTCTCTGCCCATTGCCTCTTGTCCTGTCACACGGGACAACTGAAAAGAGTTTGTCCCTGTCCCCTTGACACCCTCCCTGAAGAGGCCCAGCTCTCACAGCTGTTCCTCATAGGGCAGGTGCTGCAGCCCTCTGATCATCTTTGTAGCCCTATACTGGACTCTTTCCAGTAGCTCCATGTCTCTCTCGTACTGGGGAGCCCACAACCAGACACAGTAAATTAAGAAAAATATCCTTAAAAATGTTATTTTGTAAACTAACATTTATTACTAATTGTTGTGAAACAGTTTTGAAAGACAGCAAAAACCATCCGGAGATCAAGAAATATGTGGAACATAACATCTAAAGATTAACACAAGATTTTTAGCAGACACTTTTATTTTCACATACATTTCAATATCCATGACTTGTAGCTGAAAATTTTACTTCACACTTTCCTTTCTATCAACATAATCAGAACCTACATATTACATCAACTTTGTAGTTTCCAATAAAAGCAACATAAAAATGCGTAAGTATCTCATAGTTATCTATTTCACAAGTGTTAAAACACCCATTTAATTAGTTGGTTTAAATACACACCCTCTTTTGACTGACATCTCTCAACTTTATCACAGAGCAACATAGCTCTACTGAATGCTGAAGCCAAACGTAATTACAATTTTGACAACCATCGTGATAAACTTGCCCCTCAAACTATGCATCTAATTACTCTTTAAGATAAACCTTTCTCTCAGAATTATTCATATTTTCACAGCACCTTGTGGTATTTTGATGGTCCTGTCTGATTCTTAGTGTACCATCTATGGTTACTGACAGTATGTGCATTCACTCGTTATGTGAACTTAAGAATAGGTTTTTACAGTTTCTAGATGAAGGGTTGCTCCATATAAACAAATGTAGTTAGTATTTTCTTTTCAACTGGAATGCAAATTTCTAAAAGCTATGAGAAACTGCTGAAGTAAGTGCTTTTTGGATAGACTCCAAAGCAAATAACTGAGACAGAAGAGAAACTAAGACTGCAGATTAGCCTAAACAGAAACTTGCAAACTACAATAACTAGGAAAGCAACCACTTTAATAGGTTTGAAACCTGTACTTTGTTTATTCCTTCACATACAGCTATGCAATAAACTGTTTAATTCATTTTATTTATAACAAACATCTGAACAAACACTAATCATTTAGAATTACATTCCAAATGCCATAAGCATATTAATGCTTATGCATTAAAAACATTAACCTGACTCTCTCTAGTCTTCTACTAGATTATAAATCTAACTTGGTAGGTTGCCCTGAATCAAGCGACAAAAGTCTTACAGTCAATGGCTTTTGGCACCATGCAAATAGAACATGAATCAAATTCACAGTTTACCTAAACTTTCTGTCTACAAGTAAAAATTAGTAACAGCATCATATTCCATAAAATTCATATATATAGGCTCAACTCTACATACAGATTTTCCAGTTTTCAATAGCAACTTCCTTATTGTTAAATCAGAAATATAATGAGGTCTCTGTGTAAAAGACCATAGCAAACGCTGTGCTGCTGCAGCTAAAGGATGCATATATAAGTAATGCAAGAAGTTGAGGTCTCAGGTCTAGAAGGTTTCATAGCAATTAAAGTTCTCCATTGCTGTTAACCAGGGACCATCCAATGACAGAAGCATTTGTGGCATAACTTTCATTCAAAGCAGGTGCTGGCTCATACCAGGTAAGTTTCTTGAGAAAAAGAGAAAAACCACCCATCAGTTTCATCCATTGTTTTAAGAACATCCCTGCATATTTATGTTGTTTCTACTGCCCAATAAAAACAGATGGTAATATTGGTTGGGCTCATCTTCTAAGTATCTTTGCAGGCACCCTGGATAGGCGATTGCATACTCCATAAATGTTCCTCACCAAGTAATTTAATATGTTCAGCATGAAAACAATAGGCTGCTTTTGATCCCTGTTTTAGTAGGCAATTAAGACAAAAAGAATAAATGGCATCCGCATCGTTCTAACCTGCAACAGAACATTGCTCCTCACTCTGGTTCTGCATGTGGGATTCTGTCCAGAATGACCCATCAGTCAACTTACAGAAAGCTGAAAAAGCATGTGATAACCATTTCTAAAACAAAAGAACAGACTTTTCTCCCTGTTTGCAAAGTGTAGGCCAAAGAAGAGCTTGAACTGAAGCAAGAGAGATTAACATGAGATTAGGGTTAGACTTTAGAGAAAAACTGTGTAGAAGAGTACAGCTAGCTGAGCTCAGGAAGAAACCGCCAGAAAAGATTTAGAGAATCTGCTAGTGGGTTTGGTTTTTGTTTTGGGGTTTTGTTTCTTTTTTCCTTTTCCAGAATCTGCTCAAAGCTAGCTTGGCCACAGTTCATTCTGTTTCGGGGCTAGGGATGAACAGATGACTCTTACTCCTTTCAGCCCTATTTGTTATGACTATCATGTGAACATGAAAAAACAGATAATTTGTGTATCAAGGCAAGCGCTCTATTCCTAACACCGCTTATACCTTACCAGTCCATATAATGAAATCTTGCATTTCCAACAGCAACACATTAACCCATTAATTCATCAGTCTATAAAGCTCTTTTCTCAGTTAAGCACTTCTTTAACAAGAGTCATTTAAACCTTGACAAACCCAAAGCAGTCATTGAAAAGCCAGCTGTAGAAAGACCTTTTTTCATACTCAAGTAATTATTTTAAAGCTCTAAACAAGAACCATATCAACCTTTTCAAATAAGGAATCAGATTTCAGTACTAAATACAAATATATCCATCACAAAATAAGAGAAGTCAGTTTAAGAGCTAGGGAATAAAAGCCCAATGCCTAAGCAGCAACACAAAGACCTGCAATAGCTCAGACTGAGCACACAAAACTAAATTTTATATATACAGTTGTGTATGTGCACACACGTATATACATACACATCTATGTGCATATATATGCACACAGACTACATTTTGGCTCTACGTTTGCAGTGCACTCACTCTGCTCAGTTCTGCTCAGGATGCTTTTCCCTTGCTAAGGGCAGAAGACTCTCTGGCAGCAGTTGTTCCAGAAAGCAGCCAATATACACACTGAAATATAACAGAAGTGGTTTTAGCAAAAGAATATTCTAGTAGCAAAGGGAACAACTGATCAAAAGTACAAAAACCTGATTGCCGGTAACAGACCCATCAGAGCTAGCACCTGTGGAAAAAGTGGTTCCTTAGATTAGAACTGCATGCCAAAATAGGAAAGACATCAGCTCACTTAGCAAACACCTAGGTCACCTACAGAAATCATAGCTTGAAAGAGTCCAGAAAACTGACAACATGAAACCTAATGTTATTCTTTGCATTATTACTCATGAAACAGAAAAACACTAACATCTCACTGTGTCAGAAGAGCTTATTAATACAACAGTACAGTATTTCAAAAATCCCTAACTCCTACAAACAAGCCTATCTTTCTCAATCTCATGCTAAAATTCCCAAACAAATTTGCAATTGCAACATATTTTTGCAACATAATTACATTCTAGTCTTAACAGTAAAATGTCAGAATTCAAGTGCACAGATGTCAGTGAGTTGAACGCATGCAGCGGGTTAGGCTAGACTCTCTTCCAAACCTTGTCTGGAACTTGCTACGGCGTATCAGCAAATTGCTTGCACTTTACACCTGTTTACATTGTTACAGAACTCTTAACTTTCAAACTACATGGTGAGATAAGGCACTAGCTGCAAGACTCAGGAATACATGCTGGCAAAATAATAAAAGTGGTACAAAGAGGAGCTCCAGAGCCACTTCCAAATATATTCAGGCTTCACACTTACTAGGAGCTTTATCCAGTCTCATGTAAGCACTTGAAAGAATACAGGCAAGGATGGAAAACTGGGATGACAATAACATTTATTTTCAGAGTAATCTCAGCAAACAGTTTATACATCTATTTGATAATCAGGTAGATGAGTAAGAAATTTGACATCTTGGAATCCTGCAAGAGGCACTCAGGCTGTTCTGTTAACCAGCCCAAAAAATTACACCAGAAAGCACTTCCATCACCTCTGTCTGAAGCCGATTTACTTCCTATTACCAAGGTTTTTAAGTGCTGACATTATTATTTGCAGAGGGTAGTAGTTTACACAAAAATAATTCATGTTACAAGCTCTGTAAAACACATCTAAAACCTCATTTTCTTCTACTGTAATTTTCTTGGTCATTATCAGATAGCCGTAGTCTCACATTTCTACTTGCTCAGGCATGAGCTATGCTTTTATTATTATTATTATTAAGGTAAGGGGGAGGGAAGGGGAGAATGAATTTTGACTCTTTTCCTCTTGGGGTATCTGGGTTTAGAGCTCCCTGCTATGACTTTTATGTTATGTTGTTCTGAAAGGCAGAAATCAGATCGTTGGTATTCTCATGCTACTGTAACCTCTGCTTTTTAAACTGGTATACAGAGGAGTGCATTCTCCCATTTTGTCTTCTTTTGGAATTACCTTCTTGTTCAAATCCAAGAGACATGATGCAGTGAAAAGCATTTTAGAACCTTTTAAACTGAGCCACTTCCCCCGACACCTCAGAACAACACAACCCAGACTTTTCCCGAGATCCTCTCCTTCTCGGTAGATTCATTCTCTACCACAGCCAATAAATTCAAGAGAAAATAATCAAGAAAAAAAGTATAACCCTGATAAGCAGCAAAACAAAAGCTTCTGAAACAAACCTTCATGTCAGTCATCAAAAATTTTTGTCAGCTTTTACTCTCATTCCGCCTTCCATTTGCCATTCCACTATCTTTTACCTATGTTAATTCTATGTTAATTCAACCTCTTCACAACAAACCCTGCCTTGCTTTCCACATGTAGACAAGAAATAAACGTGGCACAGAATTTGCATAGTTTCCACACAAACTGCTGGTTGGATACATTCCCTATCTGCAAGCAGCCAGCTTGTCGTGGCAGCAACAGAGCCCCAACTTAAACTGGACCTCCAAACACTACCACATACAGGTGTTTTTTGTTATTCAAGGTTATATAACTCAGACTAATGCACTGGAGTATCGTCGATGTAATCCAAGAGGACAATAAAAGTGAAATAAGCAGGTCTTAAAATAATCTCAAAGTATTCTGCAGATACTAGCATCAAATTATAAAGAAGATGTAGCAGTAAAAGTTTTTAAAGTGGTCTGCTGAATTAACTTCAACATCTGAGCAAATGGTTTTGACCTTAAGGAGAGGAAAAACAAAGGCAGTTAGATACATATAAATAGAGATAACTAGAGAAAAGGTTCCCCTCCTTAGAGCTGCCTTGTAACAGATGAAGTTGTTTCATTTGACATATTTGAATTGATTTGAACTACCACCCACTTGTATGACCTCTTCCCTTATAAGATATCCTCCATTTGTTGAAGAATAGGTATCTTTAGAACACAGAACTATTTACTGTACTAATCAAAACAGTAACACTTATATCAGTGATGCCCTCAGGAAATAGTACAAGCAAGTCCATACGGAAAAATAATTTCTTAGTCTAAGAAAAACAGACCAGCTTTTGAGCTGAGAGTAACCAAAACAAGTCTAAGACCCGATGAACAAACTGGTCACACTTTCTATGCACAATCTCAATTTTGTGCAAAAGTTCACTTAATTGAAAATCCATTTCTACTCTTTGTTCCCTTTAATATTCCATATGCTATAGCAAAGTGCTAGCTTTGTACACTTCCCAATTAGTAATTCAGCATGCCCCACTCCTATCTTTCAGAGTCCAGAGGATAGCTCAAATTGCCAAGAATACAATATGCTTGAAAGAGGCAGACAATTAGGATGCTGAACACCTATGCTTCCCTATGTATTTGCAATTCACATTTTAAATCTATAATCCATTTAAAAGAATTATTTTTTCATTTTTATAATTGAAGGTGCTACTTTGCAAACTACAGCAAAAAGGGATGCTCAGTAAAGGTCATCAGGAAAATTCCATATTCCCAGAATAAGCCCCTGAACCACTTGAGCCTACAGGAGTAGTTTATCTTACATGTGGACTAACAACTGTAGGCAAACATGACTTCTTGCCAGTACATTACACAACTGTCTTCTGGAAAGAGAGCAACATTGCAGATGAGGAATCTTGATTTCCAAAAAGACGACGCAGAACAGTGTTTATGTACATGATAACTAAGCACATGGCCTTGATAAATACAAAGTGAATGGCAATTTGCCTGAGCAGAATGGATTTGAGACTCTTGTACAAGGATCTGGGCTTTCTTCCTAGTCTTGCCTAAAGTTAATGATCTGTGGAACAACGCCAGTGCTTTCTAGAGCAAGGAGACCTTGAGCAGTAAGGGACTCTGAAAAGCAGAGACCACTCAGATGAAACAGAATCTGAGGTGGTAATTCCCCTAGCTCCCAGCAGAGCTCTATTCCAGTCCGCAAGGCTGTCAAACAAACAACACATCGTTCTGACAAAAAATTAACAGGCTGACTAGTTTGGTAAACCATACCTTTCCCAATAAACCCATTATTAGTTGTCAGAGGTTTGTAAGGGGCTATAAACACCGAGTATATCGGTTAATAGTTCAGGGAAGCAATGCTGTTATAAAGCATTGTTTGGGCCAAGTTGCTGAGCTCTTGGAGCAGGTAAGGTGAGCTCTGGTCACAAGGAGAGACTGCTCAGCAAATCAAACACAGTTTACATTACAATAAATTGTATGAGAGAAAGGAGAGAGAACTGGGTTATCATCCTAATTCCAAACCCACTTTACCTGTCTTAGTTTTCCCCATTTGAAAAAAGTCACAATTCTTTCTTCCTTTCAGAAAAGTACATGGGAAAGTTTACACCTGAAAATCCATATTATACCTGAAGTGTTCAAATGCATCAGAACATTCTTTCTCTTTATCCCTTTTTACTGTTTAGATTGGTTTCAGGGAGGGTAAAGGGGGACAAAAAAACAAAACAAAACAAAAAAATCCCATCTACCCCCACCTACCCCTCCAAAAATCACCTCAACTCCACATTTGCAACAGCAAACTGGACACTGCAAAGAAAGTAAATACTTTCTAGCTCCAGGTGAGCAAGAGTGATTTCCTACCACCATTTCACCAAACTTAGGTCACTGACAAGAGTCTGGAGATAGTAGGGACATTTTATTTAAGACTGAAAGTCAAAACCATTTGTACCTTTCCAGTAGTCTACTCAGAGAATATCAATAGTGCTTATGAATGGAACTGTCCACATTTCCCAAAGGGCAGTGCATAAAAGGATTTTTCCTGCTGCCTTTTTGTGCCTTTGTTTTGCTGCTCATGTCAAGGACATGACATGGGAAAGGGAGGAGTAGACAGGATATGCCATGAGCTCTGTTATTACTTTAACTTTGCATTTTCCAATAGGAAACCACGACAGGGAGGGGAAGAGTCTCACAGGAAGCTTTCCATACTGTAAGTCACAAGCTTGCTCCTGAACCTTTCCAAACATGCTCCTATGATTACCTCCCAACCCATACCAACCTTTAGTTACCACCTTAACTAACTTCTCTTAAAAGCTTCCACTCTAATGCTTCATGAATAAACGTTAATTCTGTTTTGTCCTAACATTAGATAAATTCCTTAACACACCAGCTGTTTCCAGTCAAACCAATTTAAAACATGAATTTATCACTATAAACAAAGACAAATGTAAGTTAATCCAAAGTAAACCAGAGAACTAAAAGCACAGATTTGCATCATTCACTATACTTACCATATACAAACTATAGTAAGTAGAGCTTTTAAATACATCATTTATTTCCACATCTCATTGTGTAAATTCAAGCCAAGCAGCTGCTTGTACTAAAATATCCATTACTCATCACTTTCAAGAAGATGCCAACATCAATGCAATGATGCTTGGTGTATTAGTTTTGCCATATCTAGCATTTATGTAGAAAGCTCTACAGAGGCGGGTTTTTTGTGGTCCATATTGGTTTTTTTACACAAGTGTTTTACAATCACCTATCGATGCCAGTCTCTGTAATCAAGGAAAACTATTACTTTCTAATTTCTAGAAATGGGAAAGTGCTTTTTCTTAGAATTCCTCTTAATGCATGCCAGCCAAGAACTACACTTCCATTAGGCCTTCTCAGTTTTTCTGCATAGTTCTTACCACTGCAACAGCTTCTGTCCTTGCTTTAACAGCCTGCCTACCAAAAGAACAAGACAGATGGAAATGACTAGTCTTTCTGCTTACTCCTGGAATCACATTTAGGGGATAGGGATTGCTGAGATTACGCTATTATCTCTTCCTCAGAAAAGCTTATTATTATATGCCAGTAGTGTAGAAGAAAAAAATCTGAAAGTCTAATACAAAGCACCAGAGAACTTTCCAGAGATGTCTAAACATACAACCATGTACAATATTTCAGAGGTAGAGCCCTGAAATGCTATAAAGGTAAATGCAAAAAAATCTCATTGACAAAATTGTCTTAAAAAAAAGAAAACAACCTTCATATTATTTTTCCTCTGAAGTTCACACAGGTTAAACTGTCTATTGTTAATTCATGATCATTTTAAGCTAGTTAAAATGCTAATGATAACAGCACAAACTCCTGTCAGGCTTTGCCATAAATTCCCATATGCTTGCAACCTCCATGGCCACAGACACTCAAGTAGCAATTTCTCCACTTTTCCCACACTTCGAATTGACACTTCTTACTTGGAAACTAGCAGGGTGGAAGAAGCACAAATAGTCTGAAAAGGATGGTATTTCTGCCGGGAGGTACTAGCTGTGTAACAAAGACTTTTTTATTAAAAAAAAAAAAAAAAAGTTTCTATTTAGGTTTATGACAGTGTTTTCATTTTTAGGATACACATAGTTCAGCTCCAGATCCTTACGAATACCTATTCAGTTTTTATATTAACCACTTCTACTTTTCTGCTTCCCTCTTGGCTTGGGGACATGCTTCTAAATAACCTCATCCAGTTTATTTCCCAAAATAGGTGGCACATCGCTTTTCCTAGTCTTAAAGACCTCTGTTTTTCCCAGCTCAAGACACAGAAGCTTTTTACTCTTAGTCATGGTAAGATGTTAGCCAGTGAAACAAGTAGCAGATGGTTGCTGAGGCTCTTTTGCTATAGCTATCTATATAAATCCTTCCCCCACCAGATACAGTCCATGCAGGCCTGAAAAACAGGAAGCCTATTTAACAGAATAGTGCAGCTGAGTAATGGGTGCTTGAGTGCTACTGATAAGCAGCTTGATAACAAACCAATAATTGAGATTTCTGTAGTCCAAAGGACTAACAAAGTCTATGCAAGATACCTGCGGCACTGTACAAAGAGGACATGCAGAACAGGAAGCATCCAAGTAATACAGCACAAGCTGAGCACGTGGTGCTGCTACGGGCTGGCACTTCAGGGACTGCTTAGCTGGATAAAAATCAAACCAGAATCCCTTAAAACTGAAGGAGCATACAGTAGAAAGCAAATGACATAAGATAATGGGGAATTGATTAAAAGGTAAATGTGTGTTTGAGTTTTGTGGTTTGTCCTAACCTAGCAAAACTATGCTTGCTAGCTGCCAGACTGCCACACACCTAAGCAACAAATCCAGTGACAAGAGACTATTTACATGGCTGAGATAGGAAAGGGCAGAGCATGGAGAGAGCAATTACTGTACTTGGTTTCCCCCATAGCTCCCACTTCAGCAGGCCTCTCCCTTAGCTCTGATACCAATCAAAGCTGTTCAAATCCAAATCTCCAATCAGATCATTGGAAACTTGTTTTTCTAATGACAGGTATTTCTATATAAGCAAGTATTTTTGCCATCCAGCACTTCCCCAAACAACTACTTTAGCGTTCACACACACTTTACATATGATGTATGCCTTCTCCCTACACTGTCACCACCGCAGCACATCTCTGGATGCTCTTTACGTCTATTCATCCTGTCCAGTTCCTTCCTTGCAGTCTCAGCAATTAAGTAAAACAGTTCCTCTCATTATTTCTGTGATTAAAGCTAGCTCTTCATATTTTGTAATAAAAAAAGCTTGATGAATTTAAAGATAATGCTGCCTAACAGGGCGCAGTAAGATATCAAACACCCAATCATCACTACAAGTGCAGCTACCACAACTTAACAGTGAAATGCAAGATAAGCAACACAGTGATTTATTTTAAACTAGAATCAATTATTGTCAGAGGGAGAATTTTGCCACACAGCATACCTGCTTACACACATTTCACCTGATTCTGCAGTATACTCGTATACACGCTTTGAGATCTTTGCAAATCAATTCTGGCATATTAATTTAGGCTTTTAAAGAGCTAGAAGATGGTTTGCACACCTTGCAGCCACTAAAATCTCATACTGTAACCTTCTCTGATCCTTTCAGATAAGCATGCTCATCTCAGATAGGAAGTTGTATACAGAAAGCTTTTCAAGAAAGTTAAGTATCAATTTTGACTTTTCGAGTAGCAATTTACTCTTTAAGGATTTTGTCCGTACTACCCAAATTTGTTAAGTTTTATCTTTTACAAGAGTCTTTTAAATGCTGGCAACAGAACATAGGCAAATATCATAGTAGCAACCTCATGCAGGTAATAAACTCTGCCTAGAATTCAGTTCTAGAAACTAAAGCAATTTTTAATCTGTGGGATTCTGCCCCCAAGGAAGAGTAACTGGTAGCATATTGTTCTCATCACAGATGTTCATAATTCGCATACCACTTTCCATTCTATTAAGCTATATTGTCAAAATATAGGCTTCTTGAAAGGTATTAACAGTGGTACAAAAACTCCAACAGCTTCAAGATTCAAGATTGATAGCGTATGAAACACTAAGCAGAGCGTTTTAAGAACCTCTACAAAATACTCATTCATCTATCTGTTTTCATCATTTTGATGAGAATTTCCCATATTAATGATGAGTAGATTTTTTTAAATCTTAGCATATTTAAGACATGTTTATGAAAGAGCCTTCATACTTCTTTTATAAAACTCAATTGAAGTTTGGAAGGTTTCATCATTTAATAGCATTAAGGTATTCCAGATAAAACTACAACAATGTCTGTACATAGCTAATATGTTTTAATATAATTTTACTCAAACATCATGGATATTTAAAAGCAAATGTATACAAAACCTTCAGCAATTATATTGGCCTCAATTCTCACTAACTGATGCATAGAAATTTCAAATATCCTTATCACAAGAAGTTGGCTGAATTTTTCTTCTATTTTTAATTATAGGAGAAAACATCTTTTATGTCCTTCTATTAGTAAAGCTTTGACAGGATAAACTATGCTGTAGTCTGTTTATGTAAATTAGTATGATAAATCCCTGTTGCTAACTGTATTATTTAATCCTGAGCCCAAAAACCTAAATAACTTCTTTAGACTAAAACAGCATTAAAACTAACAAAAGTTATTTACTTAGTTAGAACATTGGCTTACCGTGTAAATGCCAATTCTACAAACAGCAAATGAGAGCTGGATACATTCAGACATAGTCTAAAGAAATTAAAAGAGACATTACCAAGAATTCTGCTTACTAAAAATTCAAGTTATTCTCTCATCTCTCCCCTCTCCCCCAAAAGAAACACCTGATGGTATTCTACTATGCTTTTGCTATAAAGCAGTACAAAGCAAGGTAAGAAAAATACCATACAAATTCACATTATTCAGATACTTACTATCTTTCATATAGAAGCAGCTGCTAGCATCACTGCACTTACTAATACAGTACTTCATTATAGGCTTTAAATTACCCAGTGCTCCCCAAAATGCCCATATACCACATTAACATTTTGCATGCAAGCTTTCAGTCCCTTTTACTTTAATCAACCTTGGTTTGAAGACAGTCTGTAAGAGACATCCTAATAGTCAGATTGATGTACCTTACAGCTTCTTAGTGGTACTTAGAGAGGCTTTCATGCTAAATACCATCTTCTCTCCCCAAATCATTCAAATTCTTTCTCCATATCGCAAAATGGTGTGCACGTACACCTTGATGTTCCTGTATTTCTGAAGATGCACATCTTGAATTCCCTGAGATTTCTCACATTTAAAACAGAACTCTTTACCATTTTGAACATTTAATCTAGTCTTGCAGCTGTCAATAAACATATTAAAAATTTTTACCCTGAACTTGCTCAACTTCCAATCTGTTGTGATGCCACAATTCTACGTCTTCTGGCAGTCACCCAGAGAGGCTGACGATGGACTATGAATTTCTGACGAAACAGATGAGAAAGACTTTCTTTAAACAGTATTAAGTAATCAGAAAATAAATCCAACTGCCCCCACCAAAACAGACCTTTTGTAAGCTTGCCATTTTTGATATATAGTCAGGCACAACAGAACAGGCTTACAATGATTTACTGAGGACAGTAATTGAGGAATTCTCTTCTCACTGTGGGCAAAAGTTTAAAGCACCTGAGTGGAACACTTCTACCATATGTTTACCACGTTCACACATCAGCCACACATACTTTATGATCCAAAGTGTTAGATACCAGAGGCTTTATACAGCATCCGTGGAACAATTTCTTTCTTTGCCTCTTACTTTCTACTACTACCCGCTTTCCCCATAAACTTCCAAGTGAATTACCTACTAATTGGAATCTTGATTCAAAAAGTCAAAAGCAGCTCTTATGAAGCATATGACTAAAAAAATAAAAATGCACTAACACTTTTCTTTTGTTGTAACTATTAAAATTTTAAACAAGCAATATCTCATTGAAGTGTCTGAATATCAAAAGGAGCAGCAAAAGAACCTGGAAGTAAACCTCAGTGTGACTGATTAGCTATTCTTACTGTAAGCAAGCTAAGATATTACTACCAATAAGGGAATATTGCTTAAAAATGTCATTTTAATTGCCAATATTTCTTTTTTTCAGCTTTCAGAACAAATACCTAATTCTATGACTTGTGCTCCCACTTCCCCATGGAGGAAAAAAAAAAAACCATAGAAAAATAGGAACAGAACTGAATTTGAGAAATTTTCCACTACACAAAGTGTTCAGGTAGAGTGGGGGTATAAACTGTACCCAGACTAAACCTGACAATATTTGTGCACTTTGTTCCAAAGGTTCCAGTGACAAGTTTCCCAAGCAATATAGTCCAGTGCTTCATTATGCTCACTGCTAGAAAGTTTCCTAATGTTTAACTTGAGTCTGCTGCAACTTAAGCCCCTACTTAAACACAGGATGACATATATTTTGATCTGTATTTTCAGTATTTTTCATGACAGATCCTGTAGTGATGGAAGATCAACCATTATATACAAAGTAAAAGATTATTTCTCGTTGCAAACAAAGTAACTGTGCAGCAGCAGTATACTATTACAGCTCCTCAATATATATCATTAATTTCTATTATAGCCAGCACAATTATAAACTTTCTTTTTAAATTTGTTCAATACATCCAGGCTTTACTGGGTATATTTTATTCATAAGGGAACATTTTATTTGTAAGGGAACTAAGTGGCATTTCAAATTCCACAATGGAGACCTGTGGACTATTGCTTCAGCAGAACAGAGCAAGCTGCATCTTAGTTCCACTGCTCACCCACTGAAGGATTTGCTCCTGTTGATGTTTTTTTAAACTAATAAGCTATTACAGGCAGGATTTCTAAAATTATCTCATCTTCCTACAGTCACACGCAGTATCAGTGAATGCATCCCCCATCCACTTCCCAATAGATATTAAGCTAACTCCTTCCCCAAGCCTCCAAGACAATACCTATTATCTGCAAACTATAGCATGGAAAAAATCATTAATTTAAATGCTGCTGTTATTAGCTTCTCACTTGTATTCAAACACAAACCCAAAAAAGAAATTGACATAAACTCCATACTGTTTCTGTTTAGTCACTGGGCAAAACAGCTAACAAATACTGAGAATTAATTTAAATAATTAGATTATTAGAGGCTATCATACAGACTAGCACTCATCACATACATACTAATTCTGTGATCATCTGCTACAATGGGGAAATCGAAGTCTGACTAAGAAAGCTGATATTTGTAATCTTTCACAACTTCAGTTTATTTTGTACTACACAACTGGGCAATAAAACAACTCTTGGAGAATTTGTATTTCATTTACTTACAGTTTAGTGTTGCTTTCTGAAATGGTTTTACGTGGTAAGCATGAAAGCAAAAGAAAAAAATCATTTAAAAATGTATCTACAAGTATTACAAAGTTGTTGATTCAACTCTTCAAACACTTACTTTTAAGAGAAGCCAGTTAACATATCAAAAGTGAGAAAAGGAGTCTCCAGGTTGAGTAAGCCAAAGTAAGCATGCATCCCTGTCAATATGCACCCTTCTGCTTAGACAAACAGTCATCTCAAACATTAATTTCTTGAGCTGGAAATTAAACTTGTGACTAATAATTGATATATATTTTCCAAAACTTGAGTTATTTTAATTACATGTTGTAAAAAATGTGACTTCATAATGACTTGGAAATATACATCTGCATTGCAGTTGTGAAACCTTTCATTCACCACATACATTTATTCTGTCCATATTTCAAGTATTCCACTAATTCTGAATATTAGGACAAAATAAGGTTCATTATATGATGCTGCAGAAAAAAAATCTCACATAGTTACTGACACAATGAATTTGTGCATTGCAAACTAGTGGGTACCTGTGTCTGACCTATCTCTATATTTAATACATACAAAATGAAGTTCCTGTCCATAATATTTACAAGGGAGTAAATCTTGAGGAGACTAAATACAGCATGTTCCACAACTGACCACTTACAGTTGAAATCACTGTTTGAATACTGGTCTCAAGATCCTAGATGGGCATCAGGCCCTGCTGAGGGGGGTCTTAATTAGCTTCTTGGACAGGAAATAAAAGGCTTGACATCTAACAGAACGGCAGGGGCTAGTAGCGTCATTTTGCCAACCAAAAGGAACGTTCATCTTTATCCCAGTTTGCCTTGCCATAATTCTAAATGAATTGTGGATTATTCAGTTCAAAGACCACAAAACACAGAAAGCAATATGACAAAAGGAAGAGGGTTTTTTTTATGGTCATGTTCTGCTTTACCAAGATGAAGAATGAGATGTCCTCCTATTAATTTACATTAAAAAAAAAAGCCAGAAAAATTCTCAGAGTTCACATTTTGAAGAATAATGTGTAAACACCTCAAAGCATGCACAACTATACTACAACAGGGGCAAGAACTTTGACTAAGATTACTGTTTGTGAAGCCTGTGTGCTGAATTCCAAGTGGTACCTTGAATACTCCTCTATCTGCTCAAGATGACATAACCCTTTAGCACATTCCATTAATAACATTTCTAATTTAAACTCTGGAAATTCTCCTTTAACAGAGTTCTTCAGGGATAAAGGACATACAGAAGAGTTTCACATTCTCCTTCAGTGATGCCTAATTAGATCTTTAAAATACCATGCTTCATGTTTATAAACATTACAAAAAGATATCTGAGGTTTATGACTAGCAGAAACCTGATGCTGATGGAAAGCCAATGATATTTGAACAGGAAATAGGAGTGGTTCCAAGAACTCTCTTGTCGTCACAAAAAGTAATCAAGTGGATGCACTAGAGAACAAGGCTCTCCCCTTTTTCAGCCAATATTCTCACTAGAATGGTTTTCCATGTCATTTTCCAAGACTTCAGTGGTTCATACAGTGAAAGATGCAGATTAGCCAACACAAAATTAATAGCTGCAAGAACAGCACAGACATTTCTTTAAAGTTATGAATTTTTTTCTTGTCTTGCTGAAACCTGAAACAAAGGAAGTTTCTAAGAAAGAATAAAGCCCTAGTAAAAGAGATAACATCATTACTCTGCACTCCACATAGGCTGTCAGTTCAGTTTCAGGTTCACTCAGTGTTGGGGGCCTTAGATCTAAAGTCATAAATCAGCTAAGATACAAGCGCTGGAAGGCCAATAGCCTCTGTTCACATGTCGGGGCAGCACCTCTAAGCAGAAGGAACACTTTAGCTATATGTTCCTGGAGCAGATTAAGTATTTTCCTAAATTCCTCTGAACCCAAAGTCTCAATTCCTGTGCAGTCAATCCAATTCTACCTACACTGGGGAGTAGTCTTGGACACCACATAGAATATCTATTTTCTAAGAGCAATATCCTAATCTGAAACTAAACCTTGCTCTTCCCTCCACAAGGAGGGATGGAGATGCTTGGCACACAGCCTAAGCACCAGGACACACAGGGAACACACAGGGAACCATCTTTCACTGATGCATCCTTCACAGATTCCAAGAATCACAACTTCAGGATCTCCACAAAGCTGCATTCACACCTGAACTTCGTGTTTAATATGTCCTAATGGACCTATTTTCCAAGAAACTATACTCATTTTGGTCTCCCTAACATTACTGCATAATGAGACCCATAACGCTGGGAAAAAGCAATTTCTGCATGATTTTTATGTGCAATCAACTACCATCAAGTTCTTTCATTGGGAGAAATGACTTCTTGCCTATTCACTTTCTCTTCATGATTACAGACCTCCAATATCCCTTTCGTCACACCATTCAGTTGGCTCCCTCTTCAGACTGAAGAGCTACAACTACTTCACCCCTCCTTGTATGAAAGCAATTGTTTTCTTTTGATTGCCATGTCATCCTTCTCTACATCTTCTTTGGTTTTACAATATTGTTTCCAAGACAATGCAATCAGAAATGCAGTGTTTAAGATGAGAGCAAACCTTGCATATAAGCACTATCAAAATGGCATTTTCCTTCTTTTTCTTTTCTAATAGCAGTCAACAATCTAGATGCCTCCTTGATAGCTGTCAGTGGTGAGGTAAGGGTCCTCTTTCACCCTCCTGAGTGCTTCTGGTATTTTAGATGCTATCAATGCATTTGTATAGAAGACATTCCATAGAAATGGCTTATTCCTTCCACTATAAATATGTATAACTTTGCATTTAATCACTGAATTGCATCTGCCATTTTATCACCAACAACAAAAGTAGTAGTATGAATTTTTCCCAGGTTCAATACACGCTCTTGATTTCTCTCTGCATCCGCCCATCCCCAGTATATACAGTTTATACCACTAGACATGAGCATGAAATCTCATGTAATTGTAATCTCTGCATTCTCCTCTCTCTCCTACTGTCTGCCACAACAGTACTATCAACTCTCATTTATTAAACCTATTACTGACAGTTTACCAAAAAATTGAAGCAATTAAAAATGAATTTTACATCTCTACTACAGACAAAACCATATAATGTAAGACTGGGCAGTAGTTGCTGCAAAAAGAAAAGAGAAAACAGATACTTCTTTCATATAAAAACTCCAACTCATAATAAAAAAAAAATGCAGGCTTACTTTCCCCATGTTAAAAATTCCTACTGGCTCTTGCATGCCACCTGCTTTTCTTGACTCTCTATGTCAACAGCTAACGTGGTCCTGTGAACAATTCTTTTCTTCTACTCCTTCCCCAAAAACATACACCATAAAAACAAAGCATTATATACACATTCATGTTCTTCCTGCTGTTTGCCCTTACAAGCAACAAAGCTATAAGGCAGGACAGTGTCTAAACATAAGGGGACTTGTCAAATAGACTTCCTGCTTTGTGTCTCTTCCTCAGATAGCAGGAAGCTACTTACATCTTTGAGTTGGCAGCTAATACAGTCACCTCACCAGGCTGCCAGCGAGCCAAAAGGAAAGTTCTGTACTCTGAAGAAATCCAGCACGAGATGAGCCAATCACTTCTGTCCTCAAAGACTTACAGTAAGACAGTTTGCATTTCAAAAAGATTTGTTGCACACAAAGTAAAAAAAGCAAAACTATCACACCCAAAGTATTGAGCCAACACTCAAACAATCACAAGATTTTAAATACTGCTCATATTTTTTCTTTACGGCTTTACAGCTGTATGGGCCCACATTCACACTTCTAAGTTTGAAGCTATGAGTCCCTAAAAATGCTTCTTCTGTTAAGTGAAAGCTGATACCCTCATGTAATTGCATAACTTCAGCATGCAGGTTTAATGAGAGTAAGTATCATAAGCTGGCAATATTCAAAAGTATGAGCCAATGAAGAGGAGAAAAAAAGTAGTTAGCACCGAATATTAGCAGGAATATGCTGCCCTTTAGATGCAGATTTTCTCACTTATTAACAGCTTGCATTTCTAACCTTTTGTGAAATTTATTACCATTCTGCCTCAAGCTACAAGCACTGACTGAAAAATTTAGGAGAAGCATACTGCAGAGCAACACAGGGCCCAACCCACATCAAATCTTGGGAATAATTCACAAGAATAAATATAGCTATTTGTAACAGACTAACACATTTTCAGAAACTGAAACACGCTTTTGATGTAATAGCATCTACTATTCCAAAGCAGTTCTCATCACAGAGGAGGCAAAGTAATTTGATTTTCGGAGTTCTAATTCACTTGTTCCTTCACTGTGTGCATTTGAAAAGACAAAATTTCTGGAGCTCCAGTACTTGTATGATCTCATAGAATCTTCTCCTGGAAGTTATAATCACATTAAAGCATTCTTTTGTTTTCCCCAGGAAGCTATATTGAGTTTTCATGTTTGTAACAGCCACCTTGGAATCAAAAGTTTACCTGGGGAATTCAATAATGCTTCCTATTGCAGGAAGGTTTCAAGTTTTTCAAGTTTTTTTTTTTTTTTTAATCAAGGTTTCACTTTTATTATCTCTCGCAAAGGAATTTTGCTTCTCCTCTATTCACTCATCTGTCTTCAGACAGATGATTAGGTTCCACTACATTAAGTCAACAATATTTTTATTGCTCATTCTAACAGCTGATAACATCTTTCATTCAGCAAATACTCCCTGCAACACTGGTTAGGTAGATCCTACCAAGGAGGAAAATTTGTTTTTAAGAGCACCTCTCTTTCAGATCTTCAGCCAAACCTGGTTCTCAAACTCCCATACTTACTTAAAACAGAAACAAGTTCATTCAGGGGAGATTGCTTCCCAGAATTAACTCCACCTGCCACTCCCAGTTGATTCAGGTTTGAATGTTATGCTGAAATAGCAACAGAAACCTATCTACAACAACTTCTTTAGTTTAAGTCTCAGAAAATCTGTTTTTAATGTCTTTCTACATTTGCTGCTATGCTGGTGCAGTAAGTATTCAGAAAAAGCAGCAGCCTCACTCCCAGGTAAGGTGACCCTGACTATGTCTACATTAGCAACTACCACATTAGTAGTACAGCAGAACAGGACTGGTACTGAAGACCAAATATTCACACGGTGTACCTTCAGGGATTTTATTTCAGGCTAGTTCTGATCTGATCCTGCAGGACTACCCAGCAGTTGAGTCTAATCTGATTTAATCTGAGGGGGTGGGGGGAGAAGTTTGTGATCTGTGACCACTCTGCAATGCAAACCCAAGTAAAATAAGTAAGGATGATCAAGAGTCACATCAGAAGTTCCCATCTCACTCAAGCAGTCTAGATGCAAGCACCCTGTATACTAACCAATTTGACACCTGTTAGTTGCCTTTTTTTCCTCACATTCATATCTTTATCTCGAAAGAACCATCAGACCCCTCATCCTTGTGCCTAACCAGCTTCATAAACTGAGGGATACTAACTCTAACAGATCAAAGACTGGAGACTCCAAGACAGCCCAATAGTTCTCATAGCAACATGACCTCCCCTCTCCCCCCCCCCCCAAAAAAGCACACATACACATGATGAGAAGGAGGTTTATCAAGTGATAAGAGGGCAAGGTTGCACACACATTTGTTGCTAATGTTGCAGGTGACTGATAAAACACCTGCATGCACCTGGAAGGAAAAACTCAAGAGTTCCTACTGTGAAATTCTCACCATCTCCTCCTCCTCCTGCAAAGGACACTGGTTTATGAAGCGTCAATGAAGAAAAATTCTAACCTTGAAACAGATGCTTTGATAATGCCCTCTGTAGCATAAAAACACTTGTCAAGGTCTACAGAGACCAAACGATAGAACAGGCAATTGTGATGGTAAGACAGGATCTAAAATAGATCAAGATCACTTAATAGTTCTAATCTCTCTTTATTATCACTTTCCAAGTCAAATTCATCTTTGAGTCCAATTAAATAAAAGGGAAGTATACTTACAGTAGGTTTTCCAGGACAGGGAAGTTGCTCAGAAACTTTTTCCCTCTCCTGCTAGTAGCATTTGCTTTTTTAAAAGCAAACAAAAGCAACCCCGTACCACTATATGATACATGCAGCTTTCTGAAATGCCTTGCCCAAATCCTAACTATACAGAATTTGCATCAAGACCATCAAGAGGAAATCACTCCAAGGCCTCTTAGTCTAAAATGTGAAAGTTTAGTTTGATTTATTCATAACCCATCTAAATTTTTGGCTTCCATGTGCAAGTACACAAATAAAATAATTCACAACAGCTAATAAATGTACAAAACTATATTTAAAAAAAATCCCAATCCAAGCAAAGACACTACTCTAAGAAGGATGTGTGATCTCTTGACTTTGCAACACTAATATTTCTGCTCAAGCATGAGAAATATCACTAGCTGATGAGGTTTTCCATGCAAGAAGTGTTATCTTCAGCTTCAGGTTGAGATATATTCCTTATTATGGAAGGTTTTGCCCCCCAAAAAATGTTTATATGTGAATAAAAGACACTACATAATATATGGTGCAATTTAAGAATAATTTAAAGGTTACGTATTCCCACACTAGAAATGCTTAAATACAAGATGAAATAGGTTACCAACTTCATTTTTACAAACTCTCAAGCCAATATATATTCATTTCTTGAATTTTTTTTTCTTTTTTTGTGAAGTCACATTGATTCAAATTTTTCCAACATCCTCTCAAGTACTTTCCAATAGACCTACACAGATCAGGCTGATACACGCAACTGTTCAATGTAAGTAACTTTTCCAGTGTAGAGGATGCCACTGAAGAAGTATATTGTGAAATCCTACTCAACAGCTTAAAATTTGCATTGCAAGTATCACACACAGAAATCAAAGCAGTGCCATTGTTTTCCTGTAAGTTTTCCAAGTAAAAACTGAAAGATTAGTCACGTGCCATGCTCTTCACAAGATGCACCATGCCATAATTTAAATTAAGCATAGCCTACTGAACGTAGGCCAGCCAGTGCGAGTCTATATACAAAGTATAATCCTTACAAATAGAAGGCAGAAAGAAAATAGCAGAAGATTGTCGCAGATATACCACAGGTTTACGTATTCACAGAAAACATACTACTCTATACTCATGCAGCTATGTCAGCACGGTATGTTTTATAGGAATAAATATAGGAAGAGGAATAAATTGTGAGTAAAAGGTGCCTCTATACAAATACAGTTAGATTCTTTTCTAGATGCTGAAATAGGCCTAGCTATGCTATTAAAAACCACTACACACTCAACACTAAGTAGCTATTCCCATATAAAAGCACAACTAAGATCAGGCCCAAAAGCCTCATCTTGTTATTCAAGATATAGAGACCACTTCTACCATTCTATTACAATGCAAACCCAGACCATAACACCACAGAAGTTACTCTTCTAATATTAGCACTAGTATGCCAGAGATCAAACGGCTTTAGCAATAAGTCATGGATCACAAAGGAGTAGGAAAGGTCTGTATAGATTCCACATATATGTCCTAATAAACTCCAGGACAGCAGATCATGGTCTAGGTTGGCTACAACTGACTTGGCTTTGAGCATATTTTGAACATCTTGAATGTCCCACTGACATTTGCAGGTTCTGCAAATGTTCAGTATTTCTTGTGATCAGCTTTTTAAAGGAGAAGTTATCAAAACAAATGAGCTGGCCAATGCACTAACATTTCTACCATAATCCTTTATGCTTAAGGAGAGCTCCAAGATGCATGGCACCAAGATATCAGGAAAAGAACCCATCCTCTAAGAGTCTGGGAAGAAACCACCAAAGGTAGACTCCATGTGGAAATTGAATGACTCCTGAATCTGCTGCAGCAAACCTCACCACAGTTACTCTAGCCTTCTTCTACTGAACTTCCTCACTTTACCACACCACTAATTAAAACTTTACCTAAGGCTCTGCAGCCAGAAACAACTGCATCCTTTGCCCTGCCAGCTGCTTCACATTAAAAGCAGAGGAGAAAATCTTCACTGCCTCCAGGCTGCCACACATGTGCTCAACACGAGCAACCAGCAAAGGGATGCCTATTTGGGTTCTGAAGCCTACCTAGGTGAAAGATTCCACCATAAACGCCTAAGACTTAGAAGCATAATACTTGCTTAATGTACCTACCCTTTTGCTTCTGGTCTTAGGAAAATACGGAGGTGGTTGTTCTGTATGTCCATATTATAGCTGTGAGTCTTGCATCAATAGCAATAGGCCCATCTCTATTCTAGGGCAAACTGTGTCAACAGTTTCACCTTCCAGGCTGCAAGTGGGCTGTAGAAATTAACTTGCCTAATTTCCTTTTCTTATTGTTTTTTTTTTTTTGTGTGTGTGTGTGTGTGTGTTTTGTTTTGTCAGAGCACTTTAAGATGCCTGAACTGATCATCCTTTACCAAAAAAAGCCATTTCATTTACTACCATTTACAGAGAAAGGGGAAGGAGGGCCAGTCTCATGCATCCTGTGGAGATGAGGAATGGAAGGGGAAGACCTCTGTAATAAATGCGAGAGAACATACCTGACTTGACCTGCCAGAGTTTGTTTCCATATACATAAACCCAAAAAAATTAAAACCTTCTTTTACTTTTGGGGGAGGTTTTTTTACTTATACTTTGGTATAGAAGAGTTGATGACAGATGCAACAAGCACTCTCAAAATCAAAAGACTCCCCATACAGTGTAACATGTATGTTCTTCCTAGTAAGAAATGGTGGCCTGTGAGAAATGAAGACATCTTTTCATCTTCAGTTGCCCCAGAGCTTCAGCAGACCAGCATCCTGTTTGAGCCATAACCCCCAACTCCTTGCTTTTGTCTTTTATAAAAAGTTAGCTTGGCTGATTTGTAGCAACCTTCACACAGAAATGAGACCTCCTCAAGGCCTAATCTATCTCACAATGCATGTTATACATACAGCACTGCATGAACCGTGAAGGTATCTTACGAAGATACTTGCAGATACAATAGAAACATTAAACAAAAATTGCAAGAACTCTCAGGATATCATTGTGCTGAAGATTTAAGTTTTAGAGTTGCAAAAAAAGAAGGCGAAAAACAGCAGAGAGCAAAGGAGTAAGAGTAAGCAAAGTAAGAAGAAAGGAGCAGGACAAAAGGACAAAGGAATAAGTCAAAGTGGTAAGAGAAGGAGCAAGATAAAAAGAGGTAAAGGAGAAAGAAAGGACAAAAGGAATTTTAAAAGAAGCAGAGATATTTAACCTCCTCCCTCTTAGTTAATATGAAAACATGCCCCCAGTTTTCAAGGCTTATTAAATTTATTGTTCTCCAACTGGTTGGCCTTCAGTGCAACAGCCTGCAGCAGTCACAAAGGTTAATTTCACAAGCATTTCAAGAAGTACACAAGACCGCCAGTTTCATCTGGATATCAGTTTATAAAGGAAAAAAATCTAAGGAACAGCTCCAGGCTCCCAAGACGCTGCACTTAGTACATAGCAAGTTTATCATCAGTATTTCATTAACTAGGTCTTAAATAGAAGTTTACCTGCCATTTCAACAGCACAGGCTGGCTGGCTGGCTCTCCCTCAGGAAGGAAAGCCAAATGGACTATTTGATATAAGCAGAATACCCCCAAAATAAATCTAAACTATGCTCACAGAAGAACAATGTTTAAATAAATATTTAATGTATTTCTGACTTCACTGACTCCATCATCAGAAGAGTCAGCCATGGCACCCAGCTCTCACCTCGACACGGCAAACCCACAACACAGATCTTTAGAAAGCGCGTCCACGGAGGTTTCGTGGGCTGGTCCGCGCGTGCCCCGCGTGAGACGGCGAGCGGGCCCGTTCTCCTCCCGACTCCAGATACCGCCGGGCCGGTTGCACCAGGCACCAGTACCGAAGAGGAAGGCGCGAGCGGAGAAGCCTGGCTTCCTCTTGACCTACCGTACACTTCACGGCAGTGCACAAAGTGAGAGGGGGCAGAGTTTACAGGCTGGTGTTCAAAAAGGAAAAATAAAATAAAAAAGAAGTCTCGAGTCATGGGGGGCACCCACCGTGATCTCCCATTTTCCTACAAACCAGGCCAGGCAGGCGAGCGCCCTGCCGAAGCTGGGACGAGAACCGAGCGCTCCGCCGTGCCGCAGAGCCGGTCTTCCCGCGGCGGCGCCGCCGCCCGGCCCGCGATACGATCTCCCGCAGGCAGTGCCATTAAAGCGCCGTAAAGGGCTCCGGAGCGCCGCCGCGCTCATTCAACCGTGCCCCGCGCTAATGCATTTAGGAAAAACACAGCGGCCGAGGTCGTGACTCCGGCAGCCTAATAGCGACCAAATGAGCGGGGCTGCAGCACCCTTCGGCCGCGCCGCGCCGCTTTATCGCCCCTTAATAGCCCGCCGCGGCCGCGGCTCCGCGCCCGCCCCCGCCCCGCCGGGCCCCGCGGGCAGGCGGCGGGGCCGCTCGGGGCCGCGCCGCGCCGGGACCTACCAGGTAATCCATGTACCGGGCGGCGCCGGGCGCCGCGCCGCGCCGCTCCGCTCCGCTCCGCGGGGCTGCGGCCGCCCTCCGCGCGCTGCGGCCGCGGCGCGGGGCAGCGGCGCTTCCTGCCTGCCGGCGGGGTGGGGGCGGGGGCGCGGCGGCGGGGCGGGGGCGCGGCGGGCCCCGGCGGCGCTGTCAGGGCCGCCCGCTGCTGCCCGCGCGGCGCCGCGGCGGCCCTGCGCGCGCGCGCGGCCGGGGCGGGGCGCGGGCGGGGCGCGAGGCGGCGGCGGCGCTGGCGCCCGGCGGCCGCGGCGGCACCAACCCGCGCGCGGCGGGCGGGCGCAGCGCCCCGGCCTCGCCGACGGGCGGCGCGGCGCGGCCCCGGCCCCGCCCCCTCGTGCCGCCGCGCGGCGTCGCCGTCAGCTGATCGCACACGTGGGGGCGCGCGCGGAGCCTCTTAAAGGCGCCCGCGGCGCCGGCGAAGGGGCGCGGTGCTGGCGCGGCCGCGGTGCTGGCGCGGCCGCGGTGCTGGCGCGGCCGGCGGTGCGGGAACGCCGCGGCAGCCCCGCGCGCGCCCGCGCTGCACATGCGCGTGTTCGCTCCGTGGGCAGCCCCGTGCCTGGCCCCGAGCCGCGGCGCCTTCCGCCTGCGCGCCGTGCCTTGGAAAGCGGGCTCGGGGCGGAGAAGGAGCTTTTACCCCGCCAACGCTGGCGCGGCGCTGGCTTATCCGTCGCTACCGGAACGTCCTGAAAGCGCCGGGCGTTTTTACACCGTGCAGAGAGTAATCAAAATTTCAAAAGTTACTCCTGATGCATGTGGACAGGAGCTTTGAAGCTATCTCAGCAGAAACAAACGTTTGGCTGGAGGGGCCAAAGTCACTAACTTGCATTCAGCTGGATCTTAGAGTAAACTTTCCTCTGAAAAATCTGATTTAGGAAGGTAAGACGTTTGTCTTCTCTCTTACACAGCATAATTCCCCCAACCACTTGCAAAGGCAGGACTGGTGTCTCGTAATGGAAGCTGACATCCAACCCATCGGCTTTTCAACAGCCTGCGTTAGCAGCACCAGCTCTCCTGCTGGAGAAAAAAAGGATGCTTTTTTTTTTCCCTCAGTATGGCTGAGAGATATGAAATCCAGAAAGAAAATATCAGATGAGGTGAGATTAAAAAAAAAAAAAGAGAGAGAGAGAAAGAAAAGACTTGCAGTGTAGTATAAGGGATTGCAAAAGCAGGTAAGGAGCAAAGAGGAAAGAAAGAGTGAATGAGAGTTCAAGAGTAAATAGGAACACACATTCATTAGGATATAAAGTAAGTGATTGACTTGGATCTAATAAACTGTGCAGGTGGTTGTTACTCTGATTTCACAACGAATGACGGCCTTTTGCGCACCAGCTCAGTTACAGCATTCAGTCAAGTTGAGAGCGTGCTGAGAAGGCCCCTGCGAAAGGCAGGCAGTCCTCAGCAGAGCGTTCGTTTCCCTCCTATACCCAATATACAAAAACTTGTTTCCTTTGACCCTTGTAACTTTACTTTGGAAATCAGTATCAAATACAGCAGACACAGCGGATCTAATTCAATTTATGTGAGTGCAAATGAAATTGTTTACTTCGAACCATTAGGATATGTGCTAATTTTAGCATTTTAATAGCTATGGGCTGGAAGAAAGGATAAAGGCTTGGCCTTTCCTGCTATTCAGTATTCTGGCTGGTTTTCTCTTAGCAACAGCCATTGCTGGCAACTTTCTGCTGATCATGAGATGCTCTTTCAATGTTGGGAACTACCAGCTGAACAACGGTGGCTAAGCTACGCATCTCAATAGCGTAACAAAGGAGCTGTAAGAAACTCGTGTTTTTATCTTTCCTCTTCTGTCATAGTGTGTGATTTATTTATTTATTACATTTTGCAGTGAATTCCCCTGAATCTTTAAACCCCTTTTTCTTCCTTTTAGCAGCAGTAATACATCACTCTAAGAGCTGCTGCCTTTGGATGCTCTAAATGAAAGGTGAGTTGAAGAGAAGAGAATTTAAAAGAGACCATCAAGAACAAGCAGAGATTTTTGGAAAAGTGGCCTATTGGAGTAATGGCAGAGGGCTCACAATTTCTTCTAGAGCCAATTGGGGGGGGGGGGAATTGAACCCATATGTAAAAAGTTGCTGTGAAGAGAGTATGGTGATGGGAAATGGCAATTGGCTTGCATTGCACCAGAGGAGGTAAGATCATATCCTGGGAGACACTTTAATGGTAAGGGTAATCAAGCACTGAAAGAGATCTACCAGAAGTGGTTGAATTTCCATGAGCAGGCAAGGGTTAGATAAACATTTCTCAGGAATGGTTTAGTTGGCATTGATTCTGACGTGGAGAGAACGGACGGGAAGACCTCTCTGTTTTCTGTGATTCTGGTATCTCAGATCTGCTTATGAAGATGTGACGTTTTTATACATGCGAGAAAAATGCTCATTCCCAAATGACAGTTTTATATGTGTAATTTTCTTTCTAGTTTATAATCAAGTGTTCATGAGCTGAATAAAGCATCGGTTTACAAAATCATCCATTCTGTGACAAAAAATGAAGATTATCATTGAACAGTAGCATAACAAGCAGAATACAATTGCTGTAACACAACTGCCTTCTAGCCCGTATAGATAAACCTCAGTAGCATAATAATCAGTAGCAAGCCTATAGGACTTCTTCCATCTAGAAAGAAGCTGGATTTTGTACTGCAGTATATACACAAATGCAGTGCTAGCTATCTTGACAAAGAAGCTTGTCAGCAGGAAATAACGTATCAAGATAGAAAAGATCAAAGTGTTTTAATAGGGCAAACCCTCACATCACAGCTATTAGGTAGTAACTCTGCTTCCAAAAATAGAGGTGAACGTCTTCACAGAAGCACAAATATGTGTTTAATTGAACCCTGAGGCAAAAAATATTTCTTGTCATAAAAGACCAGAAAGCTTGTATGAAAATCAATCTATCTAGAAATGTTTATAACTAGGGTTTGACCCTGAAAAGTGCTGAGCACATCAATTAATCATCTACTGTTTACGTCAATGCATTTTAATGAGTTTGAACATTTTAACCTGTGGTCAACATCTGCTCAGCTCAAAGTTGCTAGCAGTCAACAAATTCTGAAGAGAAGATGGTCATAAAATTGGCTTGTTTGTTATTTCATACTGGGGAAAAGGGAATTTAAAACAAAGGAGTGATAATACCAATGGATGTGCATCCTTCCAAACATACCTGAACAAAATTGACAGATGTTTCTTAGAGCTGCATAGTCAGCCATTTAGATACCAGTTGTCCAGCAAGCATCGTCTTGGAAAGCACCTTGAGGGACAGGTATACTCCAGATATCTTACAGCCATTCTACTTTAATTTGCGGTTTCAAGTAGTTGACTAGATTCAGGCAAAGATAATACTTGAATAGAAGTGCTGTAGAAAGCAGTACTATTCATTCAACAAAAGTGGTACACAGGAACAATATGACCAGTGCATCATGTTTGGGATGACTTGAACACCAGATGTTCATTATTAGGGGTGCCCTAAAAAGGAAACTTAGCAGTATATCAGCAATTGAGTCTAAACTACTTTTCCACAGTAGGGATAATTTCATTCTTTAAGAGAACAAAGTAGATGGTGTGTTTATTTCTTCACCCCATCACCAGTTGCCTTACCTTTTAATAATCTTAGGTAAAAGGCAACTGATGTCTGTTTATTAGCAAGTAGGTAGTTGTACTAATCCTTAATTTTTACTGATGTAAGCTGCCTGGAGAGTTCTGTTTAGGAAAGCTGAATTACAGAATAAATATTGCTCTGCTTTTCTAATCAAGAAGCAAAGCTAAAACATTCAGTATCTTTGAAAGTACTGAAAGAGACTGCCTTAATCACACTATTTTGTATTTGTCCATTTAGATTTCCATAAGTCTGTTGTACAGGGAACGCATCTTTGCAAGTCACAGGATAGCAGCAGGAAGGCAAAGCATTACAACATATGTGCACATTACAAGCTGTGTACCCTCATGTTAATGCCATATCCTTACTCTGGAAGAATAAATATCCCTAAAGAAAAATGTCACATTAAAAAAAAATGTCACATTAAAATATGACTTACTGACTCAGGATACTTATTCAGTTACAAAAAACACTACCAGGGCTACAGAATGCCTTTGTCTGGTGCAATGGCTGTTCGAGTCAAACACCTTGAAAGACAAACTATGGTTAGTTTAAAAAGACAAATTATGTGATAAACGTCTCTTACTTCACTGATGTAACAGGCAAGAATCTAAAGTTACAAAGAAAAATTAGTTAAAATAATACTGAAGTTCACCAGCTTCAAAACTGCAGAAGCAAGATGGTAATGAGTTCCAAAATACAAATTTTAACAGTAAATGTATGTGGCCAGCTATCACCAAAATAATATCATAGAAAAACCCAGAAGAGCAGGAAAACAGAAAAAAGAAGAACTGGATATAGAAATATATATTTTTTTTTGGGGGGGGGGGTTGTTTTGTTTTGTTTTGTTTTGTTTTTTATAAGGAGAGTTTGAGTATTATATTGAGGCCAGCAACAGTCAGTACTGGGATTTGCAGTTCTAATTTCAGTAAGTGATTTAGAGCCTGCTGTTAAACAAACTTATGTAAATGTCACTGGGAAGGGAGAAACAGCTCTAAGTAAATAAAACTCAAAATGATTTTCAGCTCTTTATCTGACTTACTGACAAATGTCAACCTGCAGAGGCAATTACAAAGTAAATGAGCACTATAGCAGAAGTAAGACCTCTCATTCAAAAATCTCCCCCTCTTCCTTTGTGCTCTGGTGCTTTGTGACCTTCTGGCAGTATGGTCACTGCCTGTGCTACAATTAGGTATTCCTTCTGCAGAGGAACACATGGTTATGAAAGAAAACAAGAATATTTGGAAAGGAGTTTTCACCTGTTATCCTCACTTTTCTTGTTTCCTGGATAGGTTGTCTGACTTTTTGGTAATCTTATAAGCAAAATAAATAGGAAGCCTAAAAGCAAAGGCTAGTGGTGACCAAAGGTTAAAAGCAGGAACAGGTTCTGACTATAGTTGCACTGATATAAATCTTGTCTAATTTCAATGAACAATGAAGATTTTAAGCCTAGGAGAGATCAGTAAAGTAATTGTAATATTGCAGTTGATTTTACATAATTTATTATTTATTGCTTTCTACACCCCAAAATGTTACTTTTAATAAATTAATGCAAGAAGATTTGCATACAGAAATTTGAATAGATCAGTAAATAGATTATACTGCTATGTAGATTGGCAATTACATATGATGTTCCTGCATTTCTAAGTCATCAAGTTGCACGAGTTGATAGTATTGTGGACTCATTTTTCATTTCGTGATTCTTCAATGGAAGGTCATGAAACAGTCCAACAGCAGCAAAAATAGTAGTTAACAGTGTCCTAAATTTAAACTGGCAATCTTGTTTGAATTATTAGCTGAGTTTGTGGGCTAAGTGAGCAGAGACAGCAAACATCCCTGTAGTAGCAGGGCTTCTGTGCTTAACAAACTGTATGGAATTTGGAAACCTGAGATTTACTTCTTTGTTCAGTTTCTTCTTGTACAAACCTGACAAACTGATTTTTTTTGTTTTGTTTCTCTTTTGAAAAATATATAAATAGCATTTTCCTATAGCAAGATGCTATGAAGATTTAAAAAGCAAACAAACAAACATGATTGCAAGTCACTCTTCTATACCTCTACTGTTTTCAGCAATGTGTAAATATCTTCAGTCGGTGGACCAGAAGTTCATGTGCCTGCTGAGAAAAAATGAGGAGGCAAACAACAATAATTCTTGTCCTGTTCCACATAATGTTTGCCCTTCTGGGATGTCAGGAACCTTCAGATTTTTATGCCCTCGGTCTGGTACATTTTATGCAGATTACAGTTCAGATTAAGGTTTGTTATAGATTTGTTTCTGGTATGAAGATTGCTTACATGGTATTCAAATGTTTCTCTCTTTTCTTATATTTGGATTGTTTTACCTTTTCACTAAATAAATAACTAGAAGCAATACAGTAACATTATATATAGACTTTGTCCTAGAATTAGCATGAAATATCTTCTTTAATATGCTAAAATATTTCATCTGTAGTCTTTTCCTTTGATTTGGACAATGTGATGAGAAGTCTGTTAGGCCAGTAGTACACTTGTGTTCCACATTTACCATTAAGAACATCGGAGAGATAATACCGTGCATATTTTAGGCGACAAGATCGACTGGTTTTGGATCAGGCTCTTAGGGCCTTAGTCATCTTATTTGATCTTAGAAAAGTCTTCAGATTGTCTAACAAAACTATTCAAACCATAGTCTTGTGTAAGTGTGAAAAATGTCATTGCATTAGTAAAAGACAATATGCCTGATGACCTACATAACACTTGAGTTATGCTCAAAAAATAACAGCACCCGCCCACCCCCCATAGGTTTGCTGTCAAAAGGGGAGGAATGTGGTGCCTCAAGTAAAGCTGTGTGCAGACTTGGAACATTTGTCTAGCTGTTCCTAGTCCTTCTCTTCACTGGAAAAGAGCAGGATTCAATAACGGTACATCTGGATTGGTGAGAAGAAATATGAAATCTCAAAGCAGTAGAAAGGGCAGTTCAGAAACAAAAGAAATTGGATTTTGCTTATGACTTCATATTTCATATTTATATTAGAAATGATAACATTTTATATATTCTAGATATATCTCTTCCTTAACAGTCATATCTTCTTAAAGAAGCCAGTGCAACTGCAAACCTGTGTAAGGTATGTATATTGAGAATATGCTCAGCAAAGCATCATAGCTGTCAATGGAAATAAGCTCTCCCTCGAAATGATGAAGGCTGACTACAAAGCCTTAGTGCTGAAGTTTCCATATTTTACCTTTGTTTTTGAATCTTAAATGAAAAGAAAAACCCCTCTTAGCAAAAATGATGAAATACTCCAGATGAGTCATGCTGTGTCGGTACAGTAGGTATACCCTGATAGCAGAAATGCAGATAGCATAGCAGGGTGTGTTGGCCTGATCTATGTAACATAGCAAAGAAGAGAAATGAAGATGCGGTACCATATGCCTTAGAGAGTTTGAACTCCAATTACTAGTTCATACAAAATAAATGTTTTCATTGTTATTCATGTTAGCTAATTCAAGCTATACATACATATGGACACAAGTTATAATTAAACTTGCCTTTTGCTGTGTAGCATACCCTTAGGAGCTCTTTTTCTTTAAAGCACATTCTGAAGTCCTACTGACCGAACTGTGCTTAAGTGATTTGCCATATATGCCTGAATTTAATTATATGATTAATGACTAAGCACATATATCAACATATGTCTGACACAGGCTGAAGAAGCAATATCAAAGCGTAAGACTCTGAAAGCAAAATCTGAACTGTAGATACCAGGTCCTCAAGAAATCCTAACAAGCCTTGAACAATATCAGTCAAGAATCTTATGTCTGTCATATTTATTTAACAACAAGTGTTGTTTCTTTTTCAGCTCTACTAATGTCTCTGTACTGGGGCTATTAATAAATAACTTGCATTTCTAAACCACTCATTTGTTCCCTTGGTTTTCAAAAGCAGCTCACACACACAAAACTCAACGGCGTCTGTATTGCAGGAATAATGTAAACTGAAGGTAATCCAAATGTTTTTGAAGCCTTTTAGGTTTAGGAGCTTCCAATTAAATATCTGTATTACCACCTCCACCTTCCCATAAACTGCTCTTGCAAGCCTAACACATGCGGAATATAACATTCATTGGATGCATTCACGATCAGGTATATTGCTTTCTCCGTAAAACAGTTTGGCTGATTGCTGGTTAATTTACAAATGCTGTAATTCATATGCAGTGGTTGCAATACTGGATCCCTGAAATATAACTTTTTCCTGCTTTCTTGGGAAAAGTGTGATAGTTTATGTTGAAGAAAGCTTTACTCTTGTCTTTGCCAAGGTTGTGGTGAATACGTAAGCTTCGGTGCAGCAGGCTGTTAAACATACCACCTTATAAAAGTTTAACAGGTGCTTAAGTGTGTGCTTCAATTACCGGTAGGTCAAAAACACCTTAGTTCAAATGTTTTATAGAACAAGAATATTAACTAGATTCTTTGTAATTTGGGGTTTATTGATCCTAGTCTTGGAAACTCACAGGTCAAATTCTCACTTTATTTATTTTAGATCCGGAGTCACAAATCTTTATGAAATTACTCCAATAATGTGAATGTAAATGACAAAGGATCCCCATGTGAAATGGACAATCTCCAGAAACTGAAAATGGATGCCATTCCGAAATCACATGCAGAAAAATCCTTAGACACATACACCAGTATTTGAATTGTCAGCATAGTCTTGATGTATTATAGCAATAATGAGAACAAATGTATTATATTTATCCTTCTGTTCTTGCAAAACTAGACCCTCTGGTCTCAGGAAAAGCAGCAAATCCTATCCCCTCTTCACAAAGATCTAAGTGCTTGACTTGAAGATCCTACTTGCATTCCCAATAAAGTACAATAGAAGTGTTGCTACTGCTTTCAATAGAAAAGATAGCTACTGACCTTCATGTAATGGGTTTTGTTCAGAGGTCTTGCCAGTAATTGAACTGGATTTTGCATAGGCCTTATGCACTCATTTTCGCAGCTAGGCAGACAGCTAGGCAGATCAGTCTAAAGATGCATTTAGCCCTTTGAAAGTGACCATGTAGCCTGTGTATTCATGGAATACATATAGCTAACATTACCAGATCCAAGGCTGTTACTGTGTCTGGGGAATGGGGTTTGCAATGAGAGACAACAAAACACCACGACCTGGCAGACAGCCAGCTGACCCTGAAATGCTGATTTGCTGACAGCTCTCTGTACTATATCTTGTTCTGCGCCCAGAGGATCCTTCCTGTAATGTTGTTCCAGAATGACTGGAATCCTGTGTCCAAGAGTGAGAACGGATGAGGACAGCATATGATGGGGCCTCTGTATCCTTTATACATAGTAATATGGCAACAGATAGGTACTGGGGTAAACTGAGATACTATGTACTGGGGTTCTGCTTGTTCAAGTCCATTGACTTGTAGAGTCCATAGAAGGGACTACGACTAACATTTTAGCCCTCAAGCCAGAGCAGACAGCTGCAGAGAGTTAAGAGAAAGGACTACCTGAGTCTCAGAAGCTGAAGATTGATCTGTAATTAATATAAAAAATCCATATTGTATTATGCTAGGGTCTAGCAAGGAAGTTGGGAGGACTCAGCAAGTGTATGGAAGGGTTTTGTTTTTAAGAGCTGATTCAAAAGAGGGAAAGGGGAACTAGGAGTGAGTTTAGGGGATTTTGATTGGAAGTCATGACTGGAAAAAGAGAGAGACAGGGCTATGGAAAGTACTGAGACTGCAGCAAAAACGAAGAAGAATCAGTGAAGTTCTGGGGCTTTGTGGCATCTCTGCACACACACATCATGCCTGCAGATGACAGAATACAGGACAAGTCCCTCAGCCTCCCCACTTCCCAGCAGCTTCTCCTCCCTCCATAATCCACTCCAAATCCTCCTTAGGACCCGAAGCCCTCTTCTTTCTTGCAAATTCTTTCTTCATCCCATTCAATGGCTGTCTAATCTCATTCTGCCCACAAAAAACATCCAGTTCGGCACAGATAGATTGGGAAAGGGATGGCCAGAAATAGAAGGGCAGGAAGTTGTTCTTGGGGTTGATGGCCAGTCCCTGCACTAGCAGCCCAAAACTAATACCCTCCAACTCCCCCTGGAGCAAATTGGATTCCCAAAGATCTTGCAAAACAGGTCACACACAGTTGTCTTTTTTGGTTGTGCCTAGAAGTTAAACTTGCCCATTGCCATTGAAATTGGTGAGAAAAACTTCTACTGACTTCAGCTGGTTTCACTGGGTAAAAACCAAATGATTAGAGTAGTCAGCATTTTCCTTGGGTGTGTAGAGGAAGTTCAATAAAGACTTTATTACCATTGGTACTCTGCAGAGGTATTTGGATGTTGGTGGTATTTGTATAGCAGTTTTAAGATACCTCCATCAATTGCTAGAACATGTAACAATATATACACATGTTTTTCTTTACTGCTCCCCACAGAATACCTTTTCAGAATTTTTTCTTCCCCTCCCAAACAAGGAAAAATAGTAATTAGGGCAAACTGTATATAATCCTTTGGGGAAAAATCTTGTATAGCAAGAGTTGAGGATGTTATTGTCCAAACCAGCTGTGTAGCATTATGCTATTTAAACAATTTCTTTCTGCATATGTGTGCTCTGTAAAATTAGGTGTAGAAAATAGCTAGAGGCAAAGCCAGCTGTAGCTGTGTAGTATATTAACCATGACATTTAGATCTGTTAAGGGTGTGAACCATATATAATGATTTCATCATACAAAATCATGGACCAAGGCTTCTTGCCAGTTAACAAAGGGACGACTGCTTTTTTTTCCCCCAGAGAACAGAGGAGTATTCACTGGCATAGAAGGATTCAGTCCAGAAAGAACAGACTGACCTACTGTCATAGGCTTGTTTATGCTAGGAAGATGCACCAAATTAATAAAGATGTTAGCTGACAATTACATTAAGTGTAAATTTGCCCTTATTATGGGCAAGGGCAGATCTCTGTTAACTGGTTGTGTCTGAGATTAATCGCAAGCAGCCATTATATTTAAAAACATGGTATATTACTAGATTAAATAATAATGACATTTCACATTTTTTAAGCAGAAGGATTCAAAGGGGAAAAAAAAAGGATTGTCAAAGGGATGATTTTAAGTATCGTCAGGGAACCCTAAAAAGAACTGTTCTGCTGGAGGACACAAGTGGATTGCCTTGAATCAGTGCATCTCTTAGCCTTTCTCACCACTGCCTCTCACTTTTCAGGCTCCACTAGCCTTCTTTCAGACCTCAGGATGGGAAGTTTGTGGTCAGTTTTCTATCAGGAAAACTGATACCAGTCTATCACCTAACAGACTTTTTGCACCGTAAAATAGACATTAAGACTTGCAGAAACTCAAGAATGAGTCCAGTTCCATGTATTTTGTAGTAAAGGGTAGTTACAAGTTAAGAATAGGCAGAATACTCACTTCTTTCATAATGTCCTTATTTTATATAAATCGTAAATGATTACTACTCCATATCACGATTTACAGGAAATCACAGGTGTATAGTTAAAGGTTGAAAATCATGGGGTTTATACCAGCTATACTTATAGTAATCCTGGATAAAACACACACACTTTTTTATTGTACACTCTTCAAATTATGGTCACACTTTCTGTCTTAACTGAAGTTCCTTATAAACCAGCTACGCTTTATACTTAAGTTGCTGTACTTCACTCACACTCAGCTATGCTTCTGTTATTTATTTAAAGACCTGAAGAAAGTCTGTGCTAACATTTATTCTCAGTACTGTTTTCCTGTATCAAGAATTACTCTTACATATAAATATCTAAGGTTTTCATAAAGATAATTAAAATCATTGGTCTAAGTGTTTAACAGACCTTTGTTATTCTTACCTGGTCCAATATTATACAAGAATCTCTATAGAAGATGGTGAGGAGTCTGAAAACCTTTGCATAGTAGTTAATGCTATCAGAAGAGCCCCCATTGCCTACTAACATGTCTTGCAGGAATTTTGACTTGAGTGACTGTGAAATCTGTGTATTCCCAGATCGCTTTGCTAAGTTCTGATTGCCTTACATGTTATCCATAAAAACATCGGGGCAACCTCACGTTACAAAAAGGAAGGAAAGAACCTTATTTCTTATGCACACTTTTTAGAGAGAAAGCAAGCTGAAAACTTTCTGCGCATTTGTTCCAAAGACATAAACAGACTCCTGTTGACTTTAATGAGACTTAGATTAATCCCTGAACTGCCGTAACTTCTTATTGGTTAATGAGATGGAGTTGGGGATTTTCCAGTATCTACAGTTTATTTTAAGACAACAGAAGCCAGTATAAAACTAATAGTGAATCTATGCTTTGAGCTATATTTTTCAAAAATTCATAAATCCATGACCATTTAAAAATCCTTATCTTTCCAGATCTGAATTAAGAAAAAAACAGGTAAGAGGGATTTTTTACAATGATAAACGATATTTGGGGAGATAATGAAAGCTTTCAAACTTCTCCCAGTTTCAGGTGAGTTGGTAATAACTGGAGTACAGTAGGAAAATCTTTAAATCTCCTGTGACAGAAAACTAGCCAACAAAGCATAGACTTGAGAAAAAGACTAGAATTGGGTTGTAAGCAAGAAATGATGTAAGTATTTACTTGCACTGTTTTTGTTTGGGCACAATTGCTTATCTGAAGTGCAGCTTATGTGCTTTTCGGCAGAAACACTAGAGTTCCATTTTAATTACTTGAGTGGTCTGAACTTGGTATACCTGCATTCTCACACTTAAAATAACATCCAGGCACACTTCATATGAATAGGTTTGAATTTTCTTTCACTCTGGGCTTACAAAGTCCCATATATGCATCTGTGCTTTGCTTTTTAAACCTTCATTGCCTATCCTATTAGCATCTATCATGTCAGTGTGAGTTATAGTGCCTATAGAGTGAGCAGTATATAAAATATTCATTATAAGTGATTTTCTTGCTTCTGACAGCATTGTACCTCAAACATTGCTGCAGAAGGTGGATGAGGGCTATACCTAATATCTGAGATTCTAACATAATGTAAAGGAAATTTAACTCAGTCATTAAATTTACTGTTGTGCAGGTATACTTGCAAATATCCATGGATATTCTCAACAACATTTTTCATATATGGAGCTTAGCACATATAAAATTACAGCCACATATCTCACTACAGGGTTTTTTCTTCAAATTTCTGTCCAATAAGTCTCTGAGAGGTTTTGTTTTTACCCTTTTCATAGTACAGATATTATAAAAATAGATATTTAATCTGTTTGTCCTTTTGCTCCTTTTCAGTTCTCACACGTGAAAAATTCAAGTTCAATGTGAACTTTGTCCAAGAGTGGTCTGAAAGGTGAGCCTACAACTGTTAATTATAAACTGAACTCCAGCAATTTCATACTGTAAAAGCTCCTTGTAGATAAAATGCATTAATAGCATTATGATGTGAAAAGCCCAGAATGGATACTCTTTGTTGGATTTTCTTTCCAGAATAATATTCTCCTGGTAATAAAACAAAACCAAGATCATCAGCCACACAAACAGGGCAGGAATACAATTACATTTACTTCATCAATAGCAGCAAAAGGCAGATCTGATGAGTCTATCTTTTTTCTCTTTAATATGAGTTTATCTGACTAATTTTGCTGACTACATCCTTTTTTACTTCCTGTACACACCATTGCTATACTTTGTATTTTCAGTTGCATTATTATGATGCCCAGGACTGTAGCGCTGATATCAGTATACATTGACTATGCTATTGCACACCATGGAGTAAGTAATTTAGGAGAGAGGAGAGGGCTTGCTTACTCCTCCAGAAAGTCTACTTCTGGTATGTGAGTTAATGAGCTCTTCTTTAGTTTCGTCGTGAATGTTAAAGGTGTGTTCATATTAAATTTGTCTTTGTCATTAGTGAAACATCTTCATACTTCACAAGTCTTATGATCTGTATTTTTTTCTAAAGGCTTTATGTGTTATCCTATCTCTGTAGAAGAGTTTCTACATACACGCACTAGGAGATAATGTCTCTCCTGATAATCTATATAGGGTTGGGATCCTGACACTCCCCCCTACTCTATGGAAGTGGAACAGAAAGGCTGTGGTTTGCCAGAAGTCATAAAGAAAAACTTACAGGAGAGCCAAGAACCAAGGCTGAATTTATTACCTCCCAAGTCAGTGCCTTAACCACAAATCCAGCCATCCCCTCTTGCTCATGCCATGGCAACTGCATTATAAATCTAGTTTGTAAGTCATGAAGCCAGTCAGTGACAATTATCTGGACAGCACAAACGTGTGTGTTTGCACATACAAAAACAGTGTTTGCAGTAACACTGCAAACATGTTAGGCAATAAAATCTTACACACTTGAGAAGCTCAGCTACAGTGCATTTAGTGATACACAGACAAATCGGTATGACAGAGGACTTGAATTCTTTGAAAAGCAGTATTTCCACTCAGGCTATTTACTGTGTGGGTGTGAGCTTTAAACTGCCTCCGGCCCCCTTTCTCCGCTTTTCCCAAGTCTTCTAGGGATAAGAGCTAAAAACAGCCCATGGCTTCAGCACCTTTCTGTCATCATATCCTACATGTAATTACAGCTCCAAAGGCAAGGAAAAGCAGGACAAGGGTGTGAATATTTGGAGCCTATCTTGAAGAATTTCTTTGTTAGAAATAAACTTAATTTATCCTTCAAGCAGCCTCCACATATTCTCAAGAATGGGAAAAAATGGCAAGTAGCTGGCCTATAAAGCAATGAAAGGAATTTAAAAGTGATTGACAGACCTCCCTGTAAACCTATATCTTAGGTGAGGAAAATAGGTCACAAGGGTCAGGTTTTTAAAAGCTCTTGAAGAACTAGGTGTTCCACCTGACATCTCCACGGATTTCAGCTATGAGAGCAGATCCAAAGCATGGTTCTTCAGATCGTTTTCCTCTAGGTAAAGTTTTTTCTTTATTTTTTCCCTTGAGGGAGAAGGCTAGTAGCCAAAATATAGGCTCCTTGTCTTAACCCATCAGAAGAATGTGTGAGGGGGACTCTCTGCTCTATTTTATTTCAGCCAGAAGGATAGATAGATTTGGATAATATATGGGCTTTTATAGTCTTGCCTAAATAATAAAGTAGATCTATAAATAACACATGGAATTTGGTCACTAGGTTCTGTGTGTAGGGTTCAAGAAGAAAAGGCAGGTGAGACTGTTAATTCATTAACATGTAATTCATGTACTTACTTGTAACATAAACTTACGGGGGGAACTGAGACTGAGGATGGATATTATTCTGAATCATAAGTAGTGATTCTGAGACAACCAGAGTCTGGGAGCATATTTTGAAGTAAAACTGCACATATTGTGAGCAAATAAAGACAGTACATTTGGGTTTAGAGCAGATGATCTTGATTAGTATCAATCACTAATTCTTCCTCTTCTCCCTGTTCAGCAATTTGTCATGCATATTAATGCAGTGTCTCAGAACTGAACAAGACTTGAGCAAAATTAATGCAGTGAGTCAGTTAAGTTTTTCACATTTCCTGTTCAATATCTACCTTTCAGAGGTCTAAGACTTATTGCTACATGCAAACAGATATTGATCAAATTCTCAAAAATTTCAGTGAGATTGGAGATTTTCAGGGAGAAACTCCAATAGAGACAATTTAACCCAGGTCCTACTAGGTCCCATCTACCTTTCCTGATATTATTCCTGTTACAAACTAAGTAGTTCTGGTTTATCTCAGCTGCGATAATGAGCAGAACATACCAGTGGATTTGGTCTCCAGGCAGGGAACTGTCAAGCTGTTTCAATACCACATCAACTGGCACAGATGTAATTCTCATGGAAGAGGGGAGGAAAGGAATTGCAGTATGGGTGGGTCGCTTCTGATTTCATTTCAGATAATTTTACGTGATCATCTGAATGATTTTTTTAAATGAGATTTTATGCTTCCTACACATTCCAGACCATCATAGCAAATTATGTATCAGGCTGAGAGGTAATGAGAAGAATAGAAACCTTACAAGCAAACAGGGCTGTACTACAGTAAATGTTCAAAAAACAACATTAAAAACATTGTCAAAGTCAAGCGTTTTAAAATAGAGAAAATGACAGATTTAAGCTTTCCTGTACGATGTTCATTCAGTCTGTTTGTGCATATCTATTACAACTTGTGCTCTAATTATGTAACTTCACTGTGTATTTTCCACTTGACTGCTGTCTTACTCAGTATTCAATTTTCTTTTTTCTTTACTCTTATTACTGCTGTGTGTGTACCCATGTATTATCTACTTGCCACTTGTCAAATCCTGAGGACAGAATTATTCATTGTTTTGGCACGTGTATGCTACTAGCTGAATGCTTCACAAATATTAATTAGTTCATTTTCACAACAGTCCTTTAAGCTGAGAGAATATTATTATCACTGTCATTCAGAAGAAGAAATGAGGCACAGAAAGGAAAAGGTCAAAGTATCTGTTGATTTTGGGTACTTAACATAAGACAGACAGGATTCTGTAGTATTTAGCATCAAATAGCAACAGACTGCTTGTAATATTATCTTCAAGTACAGCTCTGAGTGCCTGACACTGCTGCAGATCAGGCCTGTTGTAGTTGAGGAAGAGGGAGCTAATGGAGCTAGGTTGTTCTGCTAGCCTTTCTCCCACATTTGGAGGTAATACCTGTGGGGGGATGCTTTCTTTCAGCAGAAGAGTGAAACACCTCATTACCAGAGAGACCATCCTATTGTGAAGAGCTGACTGGACTCCTTGCCTCGCTCCTCTCAGCTTTTCCTTTTGTTTTCGTAGTGATGTTCATCTCAGCTAACCCTAGCACCTAAAATTTGGATGTCTCTGCTAGTATTCAGCCTTTCTGTAGAGCTAAAGAAGATAAGGGCAGCTCCAGAGGTTTGTGTGTCACCCATATTAGCAAGGGATGAACTGTTTTTAGAAATTCCTACCTCTGTTCCATTTTGCAAAGTCCATATTTTACTTTAGGAACACACGCTACAAGAAATCAGACTGTTTTCCTACCTATAAGAATATACAGCTGAACAAAATTCATGAAGAGCAGTTGTGACATAGAAATTAATTTGTAATAGGAAAAGAATAATGGTTGAAGCTATATCCTAAACAGGTGTCTACCAAAAAATCACAGTGGATTTATGCCCTCTTTAATACTAACACACTGCTTGTAAGAGTATATCCTGTCCTCATTGTATAAAGTACTAGAGTCACATTCCAACAAACGCAGCATAGAAAGATTATGTACCAGCAGTTGTCCTCTGGTTTTCACGCAGCACGGAGAAATGTGCTTTGTCTTAACTGGCTCAAAGATCTATGTCTACAGTGAGCATTAGTTATGCCTTCAGCCTGGCACCAATCCTTACAAAAATCTTTTCAGCAATATTCCTCAGTACGTGACTGGTACGTGCTCTTTCTATCTGATAACATGAAGGATGGATCTAGTTATTCTGTAAATGCAGGTGATTATCACCACATTAGTTTGTACAAAAGGTATAGCTGACAAGTACAAGTCTTCTGTGGCAGTCAAGTTTGAGGCAGAAAGCCATTCCTTAATGACCTCACTCAAACATGGGAGATGTGGACATTAAGTGTAACAAGATCTTGAAGATAACTGACTGCAGCATCTTCACTTTGGAAACCACTAATGCCTTTTGCATGTCCAAGTGAGGCTGAGTTTTGCAAGTGGTTGTGCATCTGATGTATAATTTATGTGTGGCATTGTTTATGATGATGTCACTTAGGTATTTAGATACTTACTTCACACTAGTCTCTCACTGGATATAGATAAAAATGAAATAAAATGTGCAAAATAAAGCTAGATGTTTTAAATCAGGAAAATTAAATTACTATCAGTATGCAAAATGAATTCAAAGACTTTAAAGAAATTCAACAGCTGCTGAGAATAAATTAATTTAACATTTGTATGTAATCAGAGTTTAGAGCAGCAATGGAATAACTAAAAACATTTTTCAGGCTTGCACAGTAGCTCAGTGTCTTTGCTACAGTATTGTTGGAACAGATAGTTAAGAGGTCTCTGGGAACAAGTAGAAGGAGAGGCATGTAAAATCAATTTGATCTTTTAAAATAGTGGAGTCCGCTTGCATAATTTAAGTAACTATTCTTAGAAGAGGTTGCACAGGATTACAGGATTACTGGTCATTTGTAGGTTGGTCCCAAACATCTCTATTGCTATGCAATCTTTGCACATTATTCCTCCTAGAATTACAGACCATAAAAGAGCTCATTACTACTGTTTGCTCACTGATTGTTGCTGTTCTTTATTGCTTCAAAGCCCAGGAAGTATGAAACCTGATTTGGCAATTGAAGACACCAATTCTTGTTGGTGAGCAGAAAGTGGACTGCTCTCCAAGAAATTACACAGATACAGGTGGGAGAACCAAAGTGAAAACGAGAAACAGACAAACAATATCAAAGTGGAGCCTGATACTTTCCTCCCAGGGAGGAACTAGAAAGCCTCATTTAGGTCAAATGTGCTTAGCCCTAAACTGTTGTACAAACAAAAAATACAAAACCATTGCAAAAAAAAAAAAAAAAAAAAAAAAAAAGAAAGAAAGAAAGAAAAAAAAGAAAAAAGAAAAAAAAAAGAAAGAAATTTAACACTACTCCAGTGGAAAAAATGCCATAGGCTGTAAACCACTGGTATGTGATTTACTAGTCTCTCATTGTTCTTAATCCCGTTATTGTTTTCCTCACTATTTTGTAGCCACAGCAAAATTCCAGAAAATGAATAGCTGTAAGAGATTGTGGTGTCCCTCTGAAACTGTCCAGTGGTACTTTCTCTCCCAGCTTGTTGCTAGGATAGGGTTGAATCCTGCAACCTCTACTTCTTTGCTATCCCCACTGAATTCTATGGGAATGGCAATGTGAGCAGGGAGTTGGTGAACTCAACAGGCAATCACTTGTTATTCAGTATCCAGCTGCCTTTGACCCAGTATATTTTGCTGAGTGAGAGCTTGCTGGTGCACTAGTAATCAAATTTCCTGTTTCAGAACATTCCTTTTATCCATTATGTCTTTCACCCTCATCCTCTGCCTCTAACTTCTTCTTCTTTCCATTAGTCATTGTCTATATAATTGAATACATTTTGAATTGATGCAAAATGCAACACCACTCAAACTCATTTGACTGCATGTCAAATGATATGGTAAAGTTGTATATTGGACTGAGTGAGATTATGCCAGTATTTTTGTTTTGTGATATGATGATTTTTCTAAGGAGAGATGAAATCTCTTTCCCCCCCCCCCAGGCTATGTGGCATGGTTTGACATTGATGGGATCTCTGCACATATACAAGTGTACAAAGCAGGCCAGAAAATGTGTTTTCATATTTTTCAAACACTAAAATATATGACCAGAAGCTCAAAGTAGAACAGTTTTAAGTTTCAGACACAATACTTCTTTAATGTGTTAACTACTCTTCATTCATGTCTTTGGAATAACAATTATCCAAGTCTTGTAAATTAAGATGCATAGGAAGCTTAATCTCTGATATTAAAGAGAAGTCTGGCCCAGGAAAAGTGCTATCTTCTGAGCTGAATCTGTACTATGAAAGTCAACATCATTTCAGAACTAATATGGATGATAACTTTAAAATCAAGGACTTTTAAATTCTGCACTGATAGGCACCATGTACAACTCCAGTGGAGATAAAAGAATTATGTGGTTCATGTATGTCAAAATTTAGTTCTCAGATTTAACTAAAAACTCAATCTACAGAAAAGGAACTTGCAACATCTGAGATTTTTACAACCCCTGTAACCTTCCAGACATCACCAAAGTCTGTAAATTAATTAAATAGTATGAGAATATTGTTCTCCCTGCAACACTTAAGTCAATAACAACTCTGACATAGGAGACAGATTTTCATTGGCTTTTTCCACGTAGACAGACAAGGGCAAGCAGTATTTCTACCACTGCAGAAGGCTTTATAAGACCTTCTTTCTAATACTGGAAACTTATGAGAGGCTAGTTTTGTGATACAGGTAGGTGGCCCATAGAAATAAGACATGACTGCCAACTTATTTCACATCACCCACAAAGTCACCATAGAAAGGCAGCAGTGGCACCATCAATCCACTATCAGTCACTCAAAACTGAGATCTTGGGGTAAGCTTTCCGCTGTCAATACTGCCTCCTCCCAGACTCCAGGAGGTACTCTGTTAGCTGCAGATGCTAATCGTAAAAGTTAATTCTCAAATTATACTGATATCAAACTACACATGTACGTCATTTCAGAAAGGAATCATTCACTAACTAGAGCAAACTCTTCCTGTAAATCTTTCACAAATCACAGCAGTTGTTCTTCAAGGACTTTCTGCATGAACTCCTTTTACCCTGAAATCAGTAGCTGGTGACCATCCAGACCAACATGTGAGCTCTCAGCCCAAACGAGTTCTGGGCGCAGTGATCTGGGATTCTTTGCTCGACCCTTGGGAACTTACCATTGGTGATGCATAGTAGTGGATGACCTGTGTACGACATATGAAATTTTCATGGGTTCTTGGTGTTAAAGAAGAATTGCACACGACCAGTTCCAGTTTTGCCTACAAGACCCAGTCAAAAGGATGTGGGGTGCAGAAGTGCAGGATGATTTAAACCAGGGGTTTAATTTAGCCTGAGAAAGCATCCAGTGCCAAAGTCACATTAGCTAAAGCAACAAGCTATCTTCGTATCAAGGGCCATCCAGCTGATATCTCAATGCTAGAAAATGCTCAGAAAACATTTCCCATAGCTCTAAAATTCCTAAGTAAATGGGAATTTGTCTTCTATAAAGTACCTCTTCAGTCTTAGCTCTAGCACTCATGTCATAATACAGTATTTTCATGGCAGCTGAACAATGAAGTGTGTTCAGGTGTACCCTTGTCCCTTCTAACACTGCAACATAATGCAAATTTTTAAATCTCAGTATTCGGGTAGCAAGTATAATTATTTTCCTCTGAATAAATATTTTGACAGACATTCAGAGCTTAAGTACATCATAGTTATTCAGTTTGCTGTAGCTGGTTAACTTGTCTTAATCTTGTTCTCAAGCAAAATATCATTAAAAATGAGATCTGTTTTACCTTGTGCTAATATTAGGTTAGTGTGTTTTGTGTGTAATTTAGGTTCTCAATTTTCCCAGTTTTACCCCTAAAAGCCTTAGAAAGTACCTAATTGCAAACTGCAGAAATGTTCCTCTTCCTAAAACTTCACAGGTAAGGTTTTCAGTATTTCTATTATATTTAACAGTATTAAACCTCAAAACATGCAACCTGAAGATCTGTTCCATGAAATTGGAGTTTCACATTCTAGTGAAGCAAGTGAGCACTTCCTATGAAGCTTAAACAGGTCCAAAATAAACCAGTCTTGTACTTAACTGCCTTGCGTTGTTCCTATTAACACTCCAGCAAAGACTTCAGTGAGGGAGAGGAGGAGGAAATCTGAAAATTAGCATTCTTCTTGGAATACTGGTTAATTTTTAACTAGTGAAAAATAAGACTGTTTATAAAGCAAGAGTGCATTAGATTCTGCCTTCCAGTGGCAAAACAGAGCTTTCAAGCCCTTAGGCACATTATTCTCCTTTAATTGTTCACTTCCTCTTTACTGTTCATCTGTGTGCAAGAAGTGAAGAGATTACTATCACTTAATAAAATCGTATACTTTGCTTTTTATGGCACTTCATTAAGCATTTGTGAGGCACAGATACATTTGCCTGTAACAGGCATAAAAATATTTAGAAAAGCAGCTACATGAATAGCAAAGCAAATATTTGTACAGTTTTCCATGATAGCACTTCAAAGTTATTTTTAATTACAATAACAACTTGAAATTTTGAAATCATTTAAGTCCATTGAGTGTCTATTGCTCCAAAAGAAACTGCTGTGTTTCTACCATCCCTCATCCTTCATCTTCTCTGCTATCATCTCAACACATCAAACAGAAGTCTTGTAGCAATATGCGTAATGTATCACTACGACATTCCTTTCTATACTTATCTCTATTTCTTATGTAGCCTCCTAATATAGGAGCAAAGACTTTTGGTGCAAAAACATATTATTTACAACAAAGACAAATTAACTTTCCCCTAATTAACAGGCTCCTAAAACTAGGAGGTCGAGTTTACAGCTACAAGGGAGCATCAGTGCCCTGAAGAGATTTTCCAAGAGATTGGGCAAACCCAGCCTTTTCCAGGTTGTGAAGGACATGACCCACAGACTGAAGCCTTCCTTCAGCTAAGTAAGTCGGCTGTGCAACAAAAGAGCCCTTGTAACCTGCAAGATGTTTTATAACGGGGCATAAAGTTTTGCTGCAGAACGAGTTCTGTTGTGATTCATTGCCCAGCATAAACACTGTCTGACTAGAGACATTAACTATAAAAAAAGAGCTCAATATCTCTCTAAAATAGAACACTCAGTATCTTCTGATTAGACACTTGCATTAGCTATGATTACACTTTTAAATGCTCCAAAGTTTACATATATCTAGATCTAACAGTCCAGGTAAAGGGACAATTTATAGTTCTAGGAAGTAATGTCACTCAAAGTGACACTTTGAGGTAGGACACAATAATTCTATGACTCTACAAAAATATATTAAATACTGTGCAGAAAATAGCTCTAATCTTTTTACTATTTAGTTTTCGTTTATGTCACCTCAAGTCCAATTCCCACCTACATTTTATTTTGCTGGCTATCTTTTCAGTATCACCACAAAACTTAACTCCCATAGCTGGTATAACATAGCACTCTTACAACCCACTACGTCCTTCTCTTCCTTACACTTCATGGAGATCCCCAAGTTTGAATGGACAGCATCTCTTTTGAAGACACATCAGGTAGGTCATGGTATCGGTCAGCGGTTTTGGTAAGATTAGTTGCAATGTTCTCTCTAAATTCATTTGGGTGATTACACGACAATCGTTTGAATTTAGCCTGCTAGCTTCTGCTAGAAGAGTTCTTGTTCACTTCATCCTGAATTTTTTGGCATTTTTTCCCCTTTCAGTAGTTACTGAGTTTCAGTGATAGATGAAATAACTATTCCTTGAGAAATCAAGGATGCAGAGAATTGCAACAGTGCAGTCTATTATTTTAATAACGTTCTGTCAAGCAGGATATCTGTATTTCTTTAAGATATGAATCGGAAGGTTGCTGTTCTCGTGAGAGTTTATATGTATTTCCCCCAAAAGTTACTGCAGAAGCAACTAATACTTCCTTGAAAATGGCTTGTTATAGGTTAGTCTTGAGGCTGTTTTTTCCATTTGATTTGTCTTTCCATACAAGTATTTTCACAGACTTATAATGATATCTGATATTAACAAACAGTAGACAGTGTGTGAATTGAGTTTTTCTTTCTATTAGCTATTTTTCTGTCTCACCACAAGATGTCAGTGTGACACATTTATACTGGTAGTGTGTTACTCATACACAACTTTTGGTAAATTGCCAATAGATCAAAAGTTTTTCTTTCAAAAAATCCAGAAAGATATTGAAACCATAAATGCGTGCTATCAGCAAGAGAAGGCAAAGATTGACAGTGTAAGGCAACTATAATTAACTGCCTCCCTTCAAACCGATTTTGCAAAGAACGGTTCTGTAATCTTTCCCAAATCATTCAATGGTTTCCTATTTTTCTGCACCCAGGAACTTGTCATGGGGCAAGCGGTAAGCACCCACTGCATGCCCTACTTGGGAAAGAAAACAAGAGAAATTTAAGGTATGGAGCTAACAATTAAGGCGTCTGGGCCCTGTTAGAGAGAGGGACTGGCTCTCGTCCGCTCGCGCTGTCTGAGCTGGGCCGTTCCCAGCGGGGTTCCTGCACCTCTTTCCAGGCAGGGCTGCCCTGCGGGGCGGTCGGCAGCGCAGAGGAGCCCTAACCGCAGGCAGGGCATCGCTCAGCAGCGCCATGCCGAACCCCGCCAGCGGCCTGAGCCCTCCTTTCCCTCTTACTCTTGGGGGAATTTAGTGTCTCACAGCTGCATGGCTCGGTGAAAATCAGAGCTTAATCACTCTAGGTAAACAAAATTAAGCTATGCGGTAACATTGACAGATCTAATGTGCAATACCAGCCTCACACACCAGAGAGCAGAAATGTCCTTTTGTGAGATGGTATGTTTAAGTCTTAATATGACTTTTTAATAATCAATTCTTTTTAATACATTGACTGAAGTTTGCTAAATGTATTTGAAGAGCATATCATAAACTTCAAAAGTTCCTCACTACTGCAGCTTCCTGTGCATATTTAAATTTGAAAGTCTGAAAATATATTCTAAATTGCTGAGATGTTTACATTTCAAGTGCATTTTGTTTTTCCACTTGACATATTCTCCTTTTTAGTGACAAATAGATAGGAAAGATGGAATTAATTCCTTAGCCCATAAGTGGAAAACAGAGGGTAAAGGAGCTTGAGACTTAGGAGAGACCAGGGTGGGAGAGCAGAAAGGAGCTTGTTGGTTCTGCCAGAGCTCTACTACCAAAATCTTTCAGATTCCTTGTCCTGCAGCATAGAAAGGGATCCTATAAGCAGCGCCTTGGATAAGACATGAATTTAAGGGAATTCAAAGCATCTTTCATGCTAATTAGACCAGATACACAGCACCAGGTATGCTTAACATAGATATTCAAAAGACAGAAAAACTAACACAACTGTTTCAGGGAGTAAGCAGCTTTCCCACAGTGAGCTGTACTGACATTGTTTCTCTTTACGTTTGAAGTGTATGTGTGAACGACACATAGACAACTTTACCTTTTTCTGCAGAAGATGGAATGATTGAAAAAACAGGAGAATACAGTATTACTGCACAGGATGGGTGATAATGAAGTGCAAACCTGAAGTAAAATAAATCAGACTATCATCAGAGAACTCAATAGGAACAGCAATAACCTTAGCAATTTCTAAATGCATAGTATTTGTTCAGTCTGGTGAAGAACAACCAACTGGGCATCCTGCTTCGCTGCAGGGTTAAAGTCTCCTCATCAAGTGAATCAATGGCTTGCAAAACAGAAAACAGCTGCTGAACAGATAATGGGCAATGTGCCAGGCTATTTTTATCACTCTTTTAGCAAACCATACATTCAGAACTGCATTTTAAAATTATTTCTGCTGGGCAGTTGGACAAGAAAAGAGCCAACAGTTAAATGAAGTAGAATACTCTCTCCTTTCCCACAAGGCTCCATTAATCAAATGACATTAATCAAATCTAAGGTAACTTGAACCCTTGATCTACCTTTGGTAATTTCCTTACCTTGCAAAGCCACCTTCAGGTGCCTAAAATAAAATAGCAACCTTTGAACCTTAATTATAGATACATCCAGTAACCCCGCTCTGTTATTCAATCAACAAAGTTTCTGATAATTATTGAAATTTGACTGCCTGTTTCTTCATGGGGCTGCAGTCCATTAGCAACCAAAGATCCCATATAAGCTGGTTTGTTATTTTCGTGAGAAGGGAAGATGCAAAGACAGGAAGAAAGGGAGAGAGCTGTGATGATAAAAAGCCAAGAAAACAAGAATATCTTGTTGATTAGTGCAATTGAGGGGAATAAACAATTTCTCTGTCAGTTGTCATAGTTCATTTTGCTTCCCATTCATAAGCCCCACTAGAGGAATTTTATAGCAAACACATTAAAATTTGGAAATGCTTTTCCCACTTCAACTGCGCTTTCTTTTTTGGTCTTGTTTTCCAAACTATTAACACATTCTGGGTGTTATTTGTCCTCAGATTGGTAGCAAGGAGGTTGTTACTCCACAGAGAGCCTTTGAAGACATCAGTCCTATGCCCCAAACACAGATTCAAGCTGTTAAGCCCCAGAAGAGTAAGGCTCCTGGGAAAAATAGCTCTGCCCTCTCTTGGAAGCTGAGAAACATGAGCTTTTGCTGTAATTCTGCCTGTGCCCTGGAGTCCGACTCTCCGACCCACTCGGGAAGCCTCTACTGTGCTTGTAGGTCCCTAAGACTGCAGGATCAGCTTTTCAGCCACCCCCCTCCGGGAATGGACTGTCGCGTTTTCCTCCTCTTTCTCATATTTCAACCTGTGTTACCACGCACTTACTAACTTTACGGTTCACCTTAGCTGAAATTCGTTCTATTCACGCTATTAAGTGAATTAAATTCTTTCCCTCAGTAATTTTTGTATTACATTTCAAAGAAATATAGTTTATAACTGCTACAATTCATCCCTTGGAAAAATAGCATCATTAAATTTCCTTTTAAATCAAAGAACTTTTTCTTAATACTTGTCTACTCATTATTCGTAAGGACAAAAAGCTCAATATTGCAAGAATAATCGGAGGTGCATTAAAATATCACTTTCATTATTTATGCTTGAAATTCGTACACGTAAAAATTGTCGAAGCAACTCAAGAGCCAGGCACTATAAATAGTGCTCTATTGTTAGTGGATAAAAGCCGAAACAACTCTCATGGCGCTGGAGCCCGAACTCGTGAGCGCTGCGCTCAGCCTGCGCTAAAAGCGAGAGGCTGCATCGGCTGATAAAGCAGCGTGCAGGCAAGGCGTACGGCTGCAAGGCGTCTGCCCGGGCTCTGCAGCCTCCCCTGAGCGGCGCGAAGGCGGCAGCCGCACATCTGTCTGCCTCAGCTATGGAAGAAACAGTTATAAGACACTGGGTGGAAACTCCTGCGCGCTATCAAGACGAGTTTGCGGTCCGAGAGCCAGAAGCGTTCAAATTGGATCACTTTCTGTACGCTTTGCCGGGCCCTGCTACAGCCGCGCTCGGCGGCAGAAGGCGTCCCGCGGAAAGCACAGCTGGGGCCGAGCGCAGCGGCCGGGAGGAGGAAAACACTCGCTTCCAGGTCTTACTGGATGTTGTGCAATTCCGCCCTGAAGACATCATTATTCAGACTTTCGAAGGCTGGCTGCTGATCAAAGCTCAACACGGGCCCAGGATGGACGAACACGGTTTCGTGTCCAGGAGCTTTACCAGACAATACAAACTGCCTAACGGAGTGGAGAACAAGGATTTGTCTGCGCTTTTCTGCCACGATGGCATTTTGGTTGTTGAAATGAAGAACTCGGTGGGAACGAATTAAATTCTAGTCAATAGTTTACTGGTGAGACAAAATCATTCTTAATATAACAAAATAATGTAACTCAAGCAATGCTATAGAATGTAGTCAAGCATGCGGCTATATTTATATTACAAATAAAGAAAATCTTGTGTATATTTTTTGGTGTGCTGAGCTTGCTGTTTGGTGTGAAAATAAACTGCTTGCCTTCAGCTACATGTGTGCTGGAATGCGAGGCTTTTTGAACAACAGAAAATTTAGAGCATCAAGAGAAAAAAATTCTCTTTGATAAGATACCAGAAATAAAACACATTTAAAAGTTCTGCTAAGCAGGAATTGTATTTCAAGGAATAAGCATTTTTAACATGTATTCATGGGATGAATCATTAAAGAAGCAATAGATAGGTTATGAATTTTATGAAAATTTAATTTACATACCAAAATGCTGTTTTATATTAATTAATACTTCAGGTTGAATTTTTCCTCCTTAGGCTCTGAAAAAGCATGCAAACTGAAGGATACTATCAAGAAGAAAAACTATTTCCACAGCTCAAGTTTGTATACAGAGCACCCTTTAAGAGATTTCTTTTAAAAAGTGTGTTGTATGTTTGAAACTATAAAATAACAGAATAACCACTGACTAAATTTGTTTGAAAACACAGTAAGTAGATATAAGTAAGAAAGTAAGTATATTTTCTGTCAAAGACATTGATTTGAAAGAAAATTTTCAAAGGCATATAGAAAATTGTTTTTGTTTAACATATTCTGCTATCAGCAACTGAAGAAAAAAATGTATTGCATGAATAAACACTCAAAAGGACCGTGTTTTTCCTTATGAAGCTCTGCTAATCAAAAAGTACTAACATAGCATGGATGCCTTCATTATTATACATTCTAGGTAGTTTGCTGGTCAATCAGATGAATATTTTACTCCTTACATTGCCTGACAGTTTAGGCCAAGATCCTGCAACCGTGTCTTCAAGAGCAAATGCTTCTGCCTATGCGGAGCCCCACTCTCCCCGTATCAGCGTGGGCTCAACACAGATCTAATCATAAGCGTGGGGGCTCCATACTGCAAACATGGGTTAATTTCTGTCCTACTTTCTCTCATCTCAAAAAAGTGGTGGAGCTGAAAAAACCATCTGCCCATTATACCTAGTATCTGGTCTTCTCAACATGAAAAGAAAAAAAAAGAAAAAAAATGCTCTAAATAAGTTTGTAAATACTCAAACATTTGAGGAGATCTGCAGCTGCAAATCCAACTGCCTTCTTCTGTGTGAGCTGAAGATAAGTATGACTGCTGTGCTATGAATAGTAAAGGAATGTGGGATGGAAAGTGCCAAGTTAAATACAGACTCTTTATGATCGCCATCTGCTGTTTGGACAAATTAAAACCATATTCAAATGAAATTGAATACAAATACAATTTTAAGAATATATATAAAAAAAAGATCTGATGAACAAAACTGTGGCCTTCTCTGGCCAAAGTCACAGTTCCTTTAGTTTAAAATGAAAGCCCTAGGCTTGTGCTTGTGCACATGTCCATTCACTGGAAAGGATTATATTGTGTTTATTTAGCTTTGAAGGCATTTGAAAGCAACTGACTTTAAACAACATGGGTAATCCAGTCCTTGTGTTTTATTTCTTATTTGTACTAAAACTCCCAAGAATTTATAGAAGAAATGCAGAACCCAGTTTTGATTGTACATTTCCTTAATGTACAATTATTTTGTTTTGTGAATAGAGCAGAAGTCAAGAAACTAATTTTCTAACAAACCAAACTCAGTATAGAACATATGTCCCTACATTTCCACTCAACCCACACTTTTCCCTCATACTGCTTTTGTTTAATTTACATACTCTTTTAAGAAAATAAGAGTTTAGTCAGGACAGAAAATGAGATCTAATTCTAAACACTCCTGTATCAAGAAGCTTCTGCAGTCAAGAACCTGATAGAACATATAATGGATTAAAAATTTGGGAAATCTAGATGCAGACTTAGATTTAAACTTTAAATTGCAACTTCAGAAAACCTTATCTGTTTAGATCCATGGTTTCCCTATCACCTGATAGTACAAGTACAGATAGCTCAAATATGATCGAGGATCATTAACTCAGAACCATCAATGGTTTGGCGATTTTTATTTACAGACAATTTTGTAAATCTGATCATTTAAAAATCCAGGTCTATATAAAAATTATTCTACATAAGATTGTGGTGATGGTATTCATACCCCCCGGAGATGAAAAAGCACTTTTACAAAACCACAACTGATTTATTATTTTAAATTAGATCATGATTAAACTACTGGAAACTTGGCAAGGAACTATACCCGACAGCCCAAATCATATAATATGTTCTATATATGTAAACCCCATGGTTACACACAGCTCTGCTTATACCCACACAGGCCTGTCTCACAAAACTGGGTAGAGAATTTGACATTGGCTGCCTATGTGGTAGGTCTCTCCTGCCACACTGCTCCTGAGTCCGTGCTTGCTGACAACGTTGTCAGTCAGAAGCCACTGCACACGCTGACCTGCACCCCTCAAGGATGTACCCAGGCATATTTTACCTTCTCAATCTCTAGTGCCCAGAGCTTTACAAAAGTGTGAATCTGTGGTTCTTTGTGAATGAGAACTTGCTTGCGGACCCTGGGCCAGCACCAAGGTGTTTGTGTCCTGGTGATCGTGCAGGAATGTATTCATCTGCCACTCATTTTCTCTAGTTTAGCACCAACTGTGACAGAAGACGGTATCTCCGTCAATTCTCAGTGGTAGTTTATTGAATGTTTTTGGATAAATGATTTCTAAATGTTTACCAGAACAGCCTGAAAGTACTTAGCAGAGCATTCCTGGATTGTTTGTGAAGAGCTATTTTCACATATTGTATCTGATGTTTTGCTGTTATAATCAGATTAGTACTGAATGTAAATAGCAGAGCAAGTTGTTAATATTGCTTATGGACAGCAGAATGAGAATTTTATAAACAGCAAAGGATTTCTGAGCAGCAACAGCTTGAGACAGGTTTAAGACATGCTGACATGATTAAATTAAGAGCCCTCATACTGGATGTCTGCAAGATCCTGGCCCAGAATAAGCAGTACGTGCTGCTGTAAGCACTGCAGAAGCAGTGTTACTGAGCCTTCTCCATTCCTGCCAGTGGAGGATTACCCCTGTAACTGATCAGACTGCTCCTCCAAATGGATAAAGATGATTTCATGCATGAATCAAAGCACTATAAAAATGCTTTCGTAGAAGAAGAAAATGACTCAATATCACCACTAGTCTCCAAAAACAAAGGTCACAAACATGTGATTCTGTGGGCTGAAAGCCCACAAATTCCCTGGACTTAGTTGCCTTTATATAGTATCTGCTGTATCCAGGGCATTTGAGACCTCCCTGTACCACCCGATACTTGTAGTGCAGTGAGCAGAGGCAGACGTGACACTCACTATTCACTCAGCACTCAGCTACAGCCCTGGCTATTGGAAAAGTGGAAAAGAAACTGCTGTTGTAGCATGGTAGCAAAATTCCTTTTAAGAGGGGCAAGTCTTGTATTCCTTACTCAATTCACAGTAAGAAAGAAAATCCATCAAACTGTGTTTTTTCATCTGAGTAAGGCTACAGGATTTGGCTCTTAATGGGAATAGGGATACCTTTGAGAATATTGGTTGCACCTCTTCTTGTCTGGAAGAGACACTGACCTTCATCTTTGCCCATGCCAAGACAAGGTTGCCCTATCACCTGGCAGACAGCATCTCAACGGCCCTGCACTGTGGGCACAGGGATAAGCCTGAAGACCCAGTCTTGTGCGTTATATTGGGCAGAGACACCTAAACCGGCCTCACTCGTGCTAACTCCGGAGTCAGAAGTGTTGTTCCTGTTTGCCAGCTCATGTCCCTAAAGCCTGGACTGCCCATTGCTGTCACAAGCTAAAAAGCCCTTCCTTATCAAAAATACTTTCCCTGATGCAGAGACAAGAGAACTGCACAACTGTCGCTGAGGACTCACCACTCAGGTTAATGCTAGCTTGGGGATCTCAGCACTCTGCTCCACTGCAGGCTATAGCCCCACAAGTCTCCTTGAAAAGATAAACTGTTCAACCACACAATAAACACGCTGATGATGGCATTATCAGGGGAAGTACATCTAATCACCTCTTGCAGTGAGTAGGACTGATGAAAATGAAAGAATCAATTAAAATTTCCCTTTTTCTCCCTCCCCACCCCCCCCCCAGTTCGTTTACTCTGCTTTGGGCTACCCCCAACCCTGGTGACTGCCATGGTTCTGCTGATGAAGCATGTCTTTCCCAAGCCCTGCAAGCTAATGCAGAAGAGGCAGCACGCAGATCTGTGTAGAGACAGGGTGAGCCTGGGCACACAGTGAGCAATGAAGCCCACCGAAGATGTATCAGGTAGGAACAGGGAACAGGAAAAAAACCTGAACTGTTTCAGAATATGTATTTATATATTTTCAGATTTTAAAGCATAAAATTCAAACCTGTGTAAGGAGAACACCTGTGGAAGATCTGGCGAGGAGTCAGTGACTGACAGAGTACGTGACAGCAGGCCTCATGTGTAAAACTACACGCTGACCAAATTCCCTTCAGGGCCAGGCATGCATATTCCGTTCGGTCAGCAATGTCTGGCTGCTTCCTGGACAGTAGTTTCTCAAGTTTAGCTCAGCTGAGATAAGGAAATAGTTCTGGTAGATAAAAGGTGGCCATTGGGATGCAACAAGTAGAGTCCCACGCAGGTGTCTGACCTGTGTGACCTCCCATCCGCGACCTCTCCACGTGGCTCCCAGGGTTCCTCATGCAGCTTGAAACATAAGTCCTTTATGAAACCTACCCTTCACGAACTTTGTCTCTCTTCACCTGTATCTGACCCTCTCTTGCCTGCCTTGTGGTCACAACCTGCTATAAAAATATTTGACTTTTTTATAAAGTAAGCATTTTTAAAGAGCTGAGAAGAGCATTTCAAAATGACTTTAACTAAAAAATTTAGGTTGTTAACAAAAAGGAATACCACACATGGACTAAATCCTTGGTGTGCTAAAATAAAAGAATAAGCCAGTTATCATCTTCAGCTATATTTCTTTCCACTTGCATATCCCTTTAATTTTCCCATGCAGTAATTCCACATTTTCATCATGTATGCAGAGATACCATAATAGAATCTCCAATATTTTTCAGCCAATGTATTAATTTCACCTGCTCGTAACAGAGTTAGATGACATGAGGGTTAAAGTGCCATTGCCCTATCTAAACTAGTCATTCCAAAATTAATACAGTCCAATACTGTCTTGTATCACACTATGGATGCAGCACAGAGCTCAGCTGGCTACTTGTGCAGCTAATTCATGTGTCCAAACAGGGCTTCTGGAGATGGAGGAGCTTGGGAGCAGAAACACCCAGCAGGTTTCACTACAGCAAGGGTTGTTAGGCTGGATTTAGTGTTGGACACAAGCGGTTCCTTGTGCTTGTGTGACACTGCATGAGAAGAGCCTGAGGAGCAATGCACAGACGCTTCCAGGTTGGATCAGCACAAGTTCTGGGGTCTAGAGTCAGTAACTCCTCTATTCTTTGTTCCACTCCTCATTTTGTAGGATAGCTCACGCTCCATTTAGCCTGAATACTGGAGACAGCTGCTCTACAGATGCTGCAAGAGTACAATGATATGAGAATTAAAATTAAAATAGTTTTTGTGTGTGAATGAGCTGATTTTGAGTTTGGATGTTGGATTTAAATTTCTCTACTTCTTAACTAAAAGTGATAATATTGCATCAGAGTCAGAATGAAAAATAAATGAAGGCAAATGATTTGCAGAGCGTGGTTTGACAAATACAAACATAATACTTATGGTCTGTTGCAAAATAAAACAAAACAAAACAGAAACTTAAGATCTACCTGCTGTGGTGAAATTTCTAGTCATTTTAAAAGTATTTTGAATACATTTTTTGTAACTCTGTCATCATTATCCAGATCCTGATGTCATGATCTGTCCATATTGTACAAGATGCAGGTACATTCTCTGCCTTGATATATTTACAGCACGAGGGCTCAATCCCCAAATGAAAGTGATGTGGACTCAATGCAGATCAGGGACTGAGGCAAATATATACAGAAAAATGAGTGTTGAGATTCATTCTATCATATTATTTATATCAATATTTGTCTCGGACTTTTTCACAAGGCAATCAGCCCAAAGTTAAAGGTGTGTTTATTTTTCTTTTTCTTCAGTTTAATGTGGAACTGAAATACCAAAATCAACAACACAGTTTAGCAGAAGAACAATATTTTGCAGGAAGTTGACTAGATGGCAGTAATAAACATAGAATATAAACATAGAATATACTTTCATATTATACTTTATCCATAAATTTGTACTGATTTTGAAAAAGTTATTAAGATTTCATTAATCTCTCAATAAAACAAATTAGGATAAAATAATCCTGCTCAAAGGGATAAAGTCAGGCTATTTCTTTCAAAAAAGTAGCACAGAAAGTGGGGACAAGTGATCAAACCTGTACACTCTGTTTGAGCTTCTTTTCATGCCTCATGAAAAGAAGACAGGAGAGGACACAAACTCAAAGGTTATGACAAGCTTATTTTGCCGTGATTTAATCCTGCCCCTGCATGACACAGCGCTCGCACCACAGTGCTGCTACAAGCTGATTTTTCTGTGATCACAGGTAACTGCCAGGTGTGGAGGGGGAAAAGCCAGGCAGAAAATTAGGCCCAAGCAAGCCCCATTCTTCTTCTCACTGAACTGCACACTTCCATGGTTGCCATAGAAGTGGTTATGCCTTACACCAATTAAAATAAAAGGAAAAATAGATTATTTAGAACTAAGCTGTGATCTCAAGGGACTTAACAGCTGCATTCAGACTACTCAGTTACACACCATTCTTCCTTCAACAGGCCACTTCTGATTTCTTGGGTGTCTTAATTAACACAATTTCATTATTGCTGGGCCATTGGGAAATTCCCCAGGAGGAATCCTTTGCACCTTCACAGTAACCAGAAGGTACTGAGGCACGATGAAGTTATGCGATATTTTTAACTAAGAGGGATACAGCATAATTTTGACAATTATGGCTAGATGAAGATTTTTATCATTAGCAGAGAAAGTAAATATTTAAGTCTGCAATTCTCAAGCATAGATAGCCACATGAAAATCATTAATAGGTTATATTTTTGGAAACTACAGCCTCTCTGAACTTGAAAGTGTACATTCTGCAAGAGTTTATTGGAAATACACCACCTACCTATTTATAGCAGAGAAGAAAAGCACATTCTGAACACATAAAGCCAGCACAGGCTCCAAGGAGCACAACATATGAACTGCCAGAGCCTTTGCCATTCCTCACTCTTTTGTAAAATAAGATGACACAACTCTCTAGAGGGATTTTACTCAAAAAAAATGTTTAAAGGTGTTCATCTTGTTCTCCTCTGTCACTTTCTTACTGTCATGGAATTCCTATGAACTCTTATATCCTTAAAATGACTTTTAAAAGATTGATGTAATCTGGGTGAAAAGCCTGATCAGAAAAATTTTGCACTTGATCATAGTGTCCTCAGGTGAAAGGGACGGAAAAGATCTGCATTTCAGAAACAAATTAATCAATACAATTGATTTGTGCAGGAAAACAGTTTTTACAGGAAACTATAATTTTACCTTGGAGATAAAGCTAATGAAGAAGGTGGTTTATGCTCCAAAGGAGTAAGTTATAAAAATAAAATCAAATGTCCACTAGCGCCTGTCTCCAAATCAGGAAGGATAACTGCTCTTGACTTCCTGGAGGAAGACACATCAAGCAATTTCTAACTCAGATTTCCAGGAAAGGAAGTGCACAGCCTGCGTAACTTAGTAATAGCGAGAAGATGAGACAAGAAAAAAGGTAGATGTATATTCTTACCTTTTTAATTCCATTGTAGACTGAACTTTTAGAAACTCATAACTATCCAAGCCGTTAGCTGGCTATTGCTATATGTAAAGTTGCATATATTTTTTTTTCCATTTAAACTGTAGGTAATCATTAGGAAATGTCTTCTGGCTACAAGAACTAATACTGTTTAACTCTTAGCTGTTGGCTGAATGCATCAGAAGACATCCTTTGCTGGCCATGTTTGTCAAAAGTCGAACTGAGCTGTGCTTGAAGCAGAAATCCAAGTCACTTCCTTTGACATCTGGGAAATAATAAAAATGATCTGTGACAAAACATCATGTACAGCGCACACCATTCAAAACTGTTTATAAAGACAGAATAAGGCTTATGATTTCTAGGGACACTAACAGAACTGAGGCAAATTTGCTACATGTTCAAACTTCAACGACGATTGCTGTAACCTAGTAAATAGTAAAGGTAGGAGGAAAATCATTTTTCCCATCCCACAGAAATTTGAGATATTTGTCTTGCATAAGAAGAAAAAAAACATGGTCAAGAACCCAAAAGTGGAGGAAATTCTGATTTGGTTAATAAAAAAATTAATTCCAGTAATTTCAAATTTTCAGGATTAGTGACAAAAAGTTGCTTTAAACTTTTATTAGCTTACATTCCCAGAAAAATGCAGCTTTCATAAGTTTCATTAAAAAAAGAAATTTTTCATTTTGAAAATTGTTTTGAAAATTTTTCATTTTGAAAAATTTAGAGTGAAAGCATCTCAACAATTTTAAGACTTTTACTCTGAAATACATTTAAGCCAGGAAATGTGTTGAAGATCATTTTCTGCAGATGTCTTGATTTCAGTCAAACAATATTTTCTGATACCAGTGACTGATCTTCCTACCATTTACACCAGCTTCCTTGTATGTGGGTATATATATATATATATGTATGTATGTATGTATAGGTAGATAATATGCTTGAAGGCATTTTAACCTGATCTTGTTTTCAAAAGTTGTGGAAGGACTCTAACAGAAGCCTAGAAATGTTGGCTTGAAATGGATACAGTGTGGAGGCAGAGTTAAGGCTTCCAGAGTTATAGGTTTAAAGGCCAGAAGGATCAATGATAACCCCCACTGTGATCCTCTGAACAGAATACACTTCATCTCACCTGCTGATTTCTCATGAAGCTCATGATATGTTTAAACGAAGCATGGATTTAAGTAAGACATCAAATCTTGAAGACTTTAATTGATGGAAAACCCATCACACCCCTCCATAAATTGTTCAAGTGTTAATTATAGCCACTGGAAACAAGAAGCAGGTTTTACCTAGCCAAATCTAGTCATTTAGCTAATCTAGTCCTCTCAGATTTGGTCAGTGTTGTAAGATTTATCCAAAAAGCAAAAGTAACAGTCCGGAGAGCTCTTGGACTGTGCATTTACTATCTTGATGTTGTGAGTTACTTAGTGTTATGAAGTTATAAATGTTTAAGACTGCTGCAAAAGATTCTTATTTACTAATAGAATAAAAAGGGATTCATTGTCATCAAAAGCTGTGAATGTCATTATTAATATAAAGAGCTGAAATATTTATTCAATACTTGAATATATTTAATATCTGTCCTGACTCAAAATTGACAGTTTTGTCATCTTCATGCCATACTCATCTAAACTATTCTTAGGATTTTGTTTATTTCTGAAGTAAAGAATTTCTGCTTGTTGTCCCACTGGCTATAGAACTTTTAATATACCTTTAATTAATATACCTTTAGTATTAATTAATATTAATTAATTAATTACTAATTAATTAGTATTAATTAATATGCCTCATAACTGGCAATTTGTATTGCTTGCTATCATCATCAAAATTTTTACATTTTCACTTTCACTTGCCCTTTTATAATAATATACTTAAAATTTAAATAATTCACTTATAGGAGTATAGTTCTGTGTTTATGGGTAGCTAATAAAACGTTCTTTAAAAAGTACACAGAATGACCGTAGGCAGGTTATGACACTGTTGCTACTGGAAAACTATAATCTCTAACATTTTACTAATAGTATGGGGTACCCAATATGTCTCCAGCACTGAAATCCCGTTTGAAACAGAGTTCAATAATAAAAGCAACAGATCGCACCATCTGTGATACGGACTTCTTACCATTCACCTTCTTAACAATATCTAGCCAAAACCAAGGCCAACAAGAACTTTCTTCATCACTTTATCCTTTGCAGGCATTTACATTTGCCAAAAGACCAGCAAAACAAAAAAAACTTCCCTGAAAACCAGGAAGCTAAAATATTTACTGCAGAGTAACTCACTGTCATTTTCTCTCATAGAGCTTCTCAGAACTCCTCTTCGGCTAACACAAACCATATGAATGCTTCTCTGTCCATCATTTTCATTATCATATGTCTTCAAGGGCCAATGCAAGTTAAAATTTTCTCTGGACAGCAGTCTCACTTACTCAAAATGTAGCATCACTGCCTCATGCTAGCAGAATGCACTGTCTCAGCTTAAGTGCAAGCATCGTGAGACTAGAAGATGCTTCAACCTGATGTCAAGCTGCCATCAAAACTAGTCTGTTGCCTAGTGGAAATACATTCTTGCTTTCAAGCTGAGATTGCAATGTCACTTCCATAAGATTCCATGACAGATAGCAAAAACTTAATATCTTGGCTCATACTTTCACTTGACACGGACCCATAAGCTTAAATTAAGACTTGACCATACTGAGAAGCTGACAGATACAACCGAGGAGCTGCTGGTGACTCTAGCGCTTCATTCTGAGGCCAGCCCCTGACAGCCACCTCTGCATAGGGTCAGAGCAACTTCAGGGTTGCTGTGATCTTCACCAATGTAAAAGGCACATGTCACTCAGATTGTAAGAGTCCAGTGGCATTTATTGTCCTTGAGAAACACCTGAGGGGACTGGACAGGTTGTCTAAAGCACAGCTGACTCATGCATTCTCTTTTGCTAATGCATCTTATTCTTTAATTTTGGGAGGGAAATTTGGTCCGTATGCACATCAAGGACTGGCACTTGACCTGTGCCCATATGTCTGTAACAACCAAAGACACTCAGCACCACCCAGAATGTCTGTCTAGCACATGCCACAATTGCCACTGTACTGAAAAACTACATAAATTTTAATGGATTTATCTTGACAGTATCCTCAGATGGTTGAGAAACATTATCTCTTCATCCAGGGAACAGAGACAGACATGCATTCCAAGCAATATTAAATGGAGAGTTGAGAATTTCTGAGTAACAGCCATCCATTACACCGACTGGGACTGAGATAACTAGTATGTACTACAGAGGTCAAACAAGAACATCTGCTCAACTGTCTTTAATTCTAATATTCTCTTTTGAAAAAAATTTGCAATTTCCGCTTAATTTATGTTCCTGTTTGAAAAATATTTTGTTTTCTCCTAAATCCCATGGCATTTTTTTCTAAATTTCATAGCACATTTTAAAGTGTCTCCATTTCTGATATCTGAAAATTGTTTCTTGCTTTCAAATACAACTTTACAAAAATTTTACGTTAATCATATTCGATATTTTGGAAGCTTCAAATGAAAAAAAAACCCTACAATAACAGATTTGTCACATTTCTTGCATTTACTTTGTTATTTTTCTAGTTCAAACCCCGTCTTCTCTTAGTCTGGAAACTTTAGTGTTTAAAATCATTTAGTGCCCTCTAGTGGAAGATCTGTTAGGCATGCCAAACTGCTGCTCTACGAGATGAAGTCCTTCTGTGATTCAGAGTAAGACATTATAATTACAGATGATGTAAAAATGGAAGGAAAGAAAACCCGTTCATCCATCTTTTAAGTGGAATTTATTATCCATCCCTATAAAAATATCCATCCCTACAAAAAACATCCAGTTATTTCTAGCTATGATGAGACAACGCAGATAGCGAAACAAAATCATCTAGGGTAACAATGTTAAAAATAACAATTAACAATAAAACCCGTATACTGAATGACTATTAGATTTAGTTCACTCTTAGAAATTCTACTGATGAAAACTGGCCTATCTGTAGCACTTTGCTTGCACAAAGTACTATTCAGTGTGGAAAGACTAAATACAATTAGATCTTTATCTTAACTCACGGAAAACCACCTTAATTTTCTTACCTAAAGCATCAAATTGATAACATAGAGGAAAACTATCAAAATTAAGTCAGAAACATTTTTGGGCTGGAAGGAAAATGTTATGAGTTGATACATACTTTTTATTATTGTTGGTTACAGAATCTTATTTGCTTTTTCCTAATTCAAGATAGCCTATAGGTTGTAATCATTTTGATCTCTACCTTTTCCCCTCATGACCCAAATTTTCAATTATATAATTTGCACCTGAACAGAAAAATAACTCACAATGCTTTCAAACACCTCTTTCAGTGTAGATTCTCAGAGGACTTGATGTCTAATTCCAAATGAAATCATTGAGGTATCAATCCTTAGACATCTGTGTGCATTTAGCTTTATCCAGCTTTCAGTTGCACCTCCAAAATTACAAATTCACCAGAACACATTGAACAATAAACACTTTTCACTGGATTGCAGACTATCAATCTCAATAGCTTCAGAATAACACTTACATTGATTCTGGAAATGTAATTCCTGATGAAGATGGTAGAAATATCCTATCAAAGAAAGTCTCTAGAGCATATTTTGTCCAGCTGAAATGCTCTAAGTCAGTACGTGCTCTTCTTGCTTTGAAATCCTTGCCTGTGGTAGTCTGAACACCAAGAAACAACGTTCAGTCACTCCAGATCAACTTGGCACTGTAGATGCTTATAGATGGCCCAAGAAGTTGGCTTCCTCAAACCCTTTTAATATCTTTTTTTAGCGTAGTCTCTAATTTTCCAGGCTGATTTTGTTGAAAATAAATCTCTACCTGAGTTTTAAAAAATATTAATTTTAAAATCCACAACAAAATGCCTACACACAATAATAATCAGAGTTGGCTCACTGGTGGGAGAGAAATGGAAAACATGATTTCAAACTGGTTATTGTTCCAAGTTCTCATTGCAGTTTTTCCACCAGGGAAATAAAATAATACATTTTTCCTTTCATAATTTTGCCTTATTGATTGTATTAATTCCTGAAAAAAACATGATTTAATTCACACAACTTAATTTTTATTACAGCCTCAAAGTAAAACTGGAATATTACAGAGAGTAAATACTGCACTGGTTTATACTTTTTTATTTTGGAAATATTATTCATTAACTGTACAGATTTTATGCCTTAAAATTCCCATTTTAGCAGATTTTATACCTTTTGAACTTCACACCTTTGTCAGTGTCTTTTGGGGATAGAAATAATGAGCCAGTACTCATTAAGCAGATGTTAAAATGAAAATCCATTACTGGAAATCTAGGGGAAAGCAGGACAGCTGCCATCACTACTATTGTATCCAAGCAAGTGATCAGGTCTCCAGCTCAACTTTTTCACTTCTTCCTTCCCTTCCTGTGACACAGGCACTGGCAAAACTCCTCACCACATGAGGCAGCAAAATTCAGTTCTTGAGCTGTCTTTGCAGCTGTAGAAGGCGTCCGTTCATTACTCTAGATCATTAAATGAAGGCAGATTCAAAATGCATCTATCTACACAAATCAAGTAGATCAGCATTATTTCAGGTATTTCATACGAAAAAGACTATTTCAGAGAAAACAAACATAATGATTAAGGGCATTAAAATTAAGATGAATAGAGACTGAAAAGTTTGGGAAAGGAATTGAATAAGATTCAGTAAAATGCACATAAAATAATGAATGGTACAGCAAAGGCAGATCAGGAAGTAATCTTTTCTCTTTACTGTAATACAAAAACAAGAGAGGATTCAAGTGAACGCAAAAGGCTGCCCAGATCAAATTATGATCAATATTAAGACTAACTTTGGAAGGAATTTACAGCTCTGGTGACTAATTCTGATTTGTGGTAATCAAAATTAAGAAGGAGTTAAATTAATCCATATCTACCTTCTGTTGGGATTTTAATCCTTATTCTAAGATGGCCACATGAGTCAAAGGCAGCATGTTGGACCTTGGATCTATACCATATGGAAATGCCTATATTTGGCAGAAGAGAATCATGTCTGCATGAAGGCAGTGCTTTTCACACTGACTGCAGTGGCAGAAAGAAAAATATCGCCAGCTTTAATGGAAAAGAGCTTAGAGCTCTAAGAGCGTGGATAAATGCTGATGCAGGGCTTCAGGATGCTTCAGAGCCTGTAGGGGGGATTAACAGTATGAGACTAGGTTGCTGTGCTCGCCCCAATGCCATGTGAGCTGGCACAGAAAATCCCGAAGCCTTGACAGAGAGATGACTTAAGGCAAGGTCTTCAGCTGCAAAATCCTGCGCAGCTGCTGGCTCTCCGTCAAGAGGAGACTGATGCTTCTTGCTTTAACACTGATGTGGACACTTAGTATTGCTGTGAACTTGCTTCTGCAAATTTATCACTTTGATTTGGAGCTGGTGGCACAGACATTGCAAGCATGAGCATGTTCAACTCAGGTGGCCACCGAGGAGCTGGATAAGGTGGCTCTCTAAGTACTACTAGTATTGGTTAATTAAAACAGATTTCCAGAGAAGTAGTGAAGGAATTCTGGGCTAGCATATTAAGCTGGGATGAGCTGATACATTAGAAAAATGTTAAAACTGAACTGGCTAAACAACAGTGACAGAAGAAGAACTGTGATAACATCTGCATTGATGCCAAAGAAATCAAGGTCAGAAGAAAAAAAAAAGGAAAAAAAAAATCTCCAGGTATCAAACAAAATTAAAAACAGTAATGAAAAAAAGCAGTGGGTCTTGTGGCAAATCAAGACATCATCCTCAGATTAAGACAAATTATTTGACGTAAAGACCTTTACAAAGTAATACATGCTTTGAACCAAGTCAGAGAAATAAGCAAGAACTTAGTACCTGGCAGACTGCTGACAGGATCACATGGAGAATTAGAAACCAAAAAGGCACAATGTTTTCAGAGAACTTCTTTTCTAATCAGGGGCAAGAAAGTTCACCTGACAAAGCAGGACTACATTGAGGAAGAAGAAGGCAGTCAGAAACTTTGTAGTCAGTGTGTGCCACGCAGCTCTTATTTCACATGATTCCTTAACAGGTCGATCAAGAGAAACTTGTGATCAAGAGAAACTTGTATTCAGGGATCAAAGGAAAGCTAAAAGATCCGTGATTGGGATGGGATCCATGTGACTACGTGCCACAGAGAGGGAAAAGTCAACAGAGCAGAAAAGCACAGCACAGGATTATTTCATAGAAAATAAAAACAGCACAATTGTATTTTTCAGGAAGGATAAAATAAGCATTATTATCGGAGCTGTACAAGCTTCTTGGCTAAATCTGGAGACGTAGTGAAACATCCCTCGTGGGGATGCTAAGTAATCACATATTTGAGTCACTGTCACAGCAGAAACCTAGTATACTTATGAAAAATCAACCAACAGATTTAATCAAGAGACTAAACTTGTAAGTATTACAACATTCAAAACTTAGCACGCAACCTCCGAAAGACTGCAGTTTTGTTTTGCAATGAGGAAACGTTACAAAATTGTAACTGTGCTTTCGTTGTGTTTCTTGTTCGTAATTGAAAGACACAATTTCAGTCACGTTCTCTCATTTCTGTTCAGTCCGTGGGTCACTTTAGGGGAACAAGCGCCCCGAACGCGACAAGGCCGCGTTCCCACAGGAGCGCGGGCGCGACTCGGAGCCGTCTCAGCCGTTAACAGCCGCGGCCGGAGAGCGGCCGCGCCTGCCGGGCGAGGGGCCTCGGCCTGGACCGCCGCCGCCGCCGGCCCCGGGGCGGCCCCTCCGCCGGGCCGCGGGAGCCTCGCCTGCTCGGGGCGGCGCGGCGGGCCGAGGCGGCCGCAGGGCCGCGCCCCGCCGGCGCGGGCCGGACAGCAGGGGGCAGGCGGCGGCGGCGGCGGCGGCGGGGCGGGCCGGGCCCATCGATGGGGGCGGCCGCTCTGCGCTCGGCTCCTCCGCCCTGCCTCTCGGCTCTGGATTAGCGAAACTGGCGACGTGGGACGGTGCCCGCCGCCCCCCGCGCCCTGCCTCGCCCGCCGCCGCCGTGACGCCGGCGCCCGGAGCCGGCCGCGGCGCAGCGCGGCGCAGCGCACCCAGCCGCGGCGCCGCCGCAGCGGCAGCGGGACGCGGGAGCGGGCGGTGAGAGCGGGCGGAGGGCGGCGGCGGCAGCCCGGGCGCGGCGGGCGGGCGGGCGGGCTGCGGCGGGGCCATGGCGCTGCGTGCGCGGGCGCTGTACGACTTCAGGTCGGAGAACCCGGGGGAGATCTCGCTGCGGGAGCACGAGGTGCTGAGCCTCTGCAGCGAGCAGGACATCGAGGGCTGGCTGGAGGGCGTCAACAGCCGCGGCGACCGCGGCCTCTTCCCGGCCTCCTACGTGCAGGTGATCCGCGCCCCCGCCGCCGAGCCGCCGCCGCCCGCCCGCTACGCCAACGTCCCCGCCGGCGGCTTCGAGCCGCTCCCGCCGCCCGCCGCCTTCAAGCCGGCGGCGCAGCAGCCCCCGGCGCCGGCGGCCCCCGAGCCGGCGGCGCCGCCCGCCGCCGGGTTCCCCTTCCCGCAGACGCCCTACGGCGGCTCCTACCAGCCCAGCCAGGGCAGCGATGACGACTGGGACGACGACTGGGACGACAGCTCCACCGTGGCCGACGAGCCCGGCGCCCTCGGCAGCTCCTACCCCGACTACGAGGCGGCGGGCGGCGGCGCCTCGGGCCGCTACCGCCTGTCGACGCGGTCCGAGCTGTCGCTGGGGTCCCGCGGCGGCGGCCACCCGCCCGGACACCCGCACCCGCCCGGCGGCAGCGGCGGCGCCAAGAGCTCGGCCACCGTGAGCCGCAACCTCAACCGCTTCTCCACCTTCGTCAAGTCCGGCGGCGAGGCGTTCGTGCTGGGCGAGGCGTCGGGCTTCGTGAAGGACGGCGACAAGCTGTGCGTGGTGCTGGGCCCGCGGGGCCCCGAGTGGCAGGAGAACCCCTACCCCTTCCAGTGCTCAATTGAGGACCCCACCAAGCAGACCAAGTTCAAGGGTATGAAGAGCTACATTGCCTACAAGCTGGTGCCCAGCCACACGGGGCAGCAGGTGCACCGCCGCTACAAGCACTTCGACTGGCTTTACGGGCGCCTAGCCGAGAAGTTCCCTGTCATTTCTGTGCCCCACTTGCCTGAGAAGCAGGCCACCGGCCGCTTCGAGGAGGACTTCATCTCCAAGCGCCGCAAAGGCCTGGCCTGGTGGATGGACCACATGTGCAGCCACCCTGTACTGGCCCAGTGTGATGCCTTCCAGCACTTCCTCACCTGTCCCAGTACAGATGAGAAGGCCTGGAAACAAGGCAAGCGCAAGGCTGAGAAAGACGAGATGGTGGGTGCCAACTTTTTCCTGACTATCAGTGTCCCTGCTGGCCCTGGGGCTGGCCTGGACTTGCAGGAGGTGGAAAGCCAAGTGGATGGCTTCAAAGCCTTCACGAAGAAGATGGATGAGAGTGCCCTGCAGCTCAATCACACAGCCAACGAATTTGCCCGCAAACAAGTCACTGGTTTCAAGAAGGAGTACCAGAAGGTAGGGCACTCCTTTAAGTGCCTCAGTCAGGCCTTTGAGCTGGACCAGCAGGCCTTTTCGACAGGCCTCAACCAAGCCATAGCCTTCACTGGGGAAGCGTACGATGCCATTGGGGACCTCTTTGCAGATCAGCCCCGACAGGATCTAGATCCTGTGATGGACTTGTTAGCGCTGTATCAGGGGCATTTGGCCAACTTCCCAGACATCATCCACGTCCAGAAAGGTAACACCTTTATGTGTCTTCTGAAACAATGAAACTTTATGTATTGGTGATATTCGCACAGAAGGAGGAACCAGGGGCTGCATTTGTTCTGTGTCTGGCTTGCTGGGTTTGGGATAAATCTTGCAATGTTTATTCAGGTAAACTGATGCTAAAAATACTAAAAAAACACAACAGTGACAATTTTCATTCTGTGCCAAAGGCTTAAACTTTGTTGAGAATTGTATTGTTGTGGGAATTTTATTGGCCAGAAGTTACCAAGTTCGCTGTGTGGGTGTGTGTATGTATATAAATGTGTGTGTGTTTGTGTATAGATACATATGTATATATATGTGTGTGTGTATATATATATATATATATATATATGTATGAAACCGTATCTGCCTATGCTACAGACATATTAATGAACTTGTTCAGAAATGAAGTGGCATGAAAACATGTATTACTTTTTTATATATGTTAGATCATAGATACTAGGTCTTAAATCTCTGATCTAGTAGATATTAACTCTGAAGTAATCTGAAGATACTCCAGTTGTCCATCCAGTTTGAGGTTTAGTTTCATAACATTGTGTTATGTGCATTTTGCAGTGTAAAACACCCAGATGAGATGTTTAAAGCAGCTGGCTTTTGTCTATTTGGCTATTCTTTGGCTAAACACTTTTAATGACTGTATAAAAACAATAGTCTGCCACAGTGTTCTAAGTAGGAATTGTTCATCCTGTTATTATCATAAGAAAATGTTGCTCATTTGTTAACCTTGCTGAAACACATTTCTGGCTGAAATGCATTTCTCAGATTCTGATTGCTGTTTGTATGGCACTTAGTGATCCATTGGAGAGAAAGCATCTCCAATAAGGAATTTTTGAGATGTTTTCAAGGATTTTGCATCTAGAGCGGTACCTTCAGATTTGAGACAAAACAGTTTGAAAAATCCAGCTTTCAGAAAGTCTACGTTATTGCTGGGAAAATCTGAGGAGCTAGAGTTAGTATAAAGTACAAGGTAAAGTGCCAAAGTTGATGTTATGTAAGAAAGTATGTTTTTCATAAAAAAATAAAATACACCAAATTCAGATTTTCATTCTCCCATAAAATCTTGGGAATTGAGTGAAAACTTTGAAAATTATGTGATTTTGAAGAGAAAAGGAGAAAGTGAATCTAACCTTTGAGTTGTTCTTTTAGCTGGCATGGCATTGTATTCTGATAGCAGCTTTCAAATGTTTTAAATTTGGAGAGAAGGGTGACCATGGCAATATCTCATGCTTAGGAGCAGAGAATTTTAAAGTGAGTTGTCAACTAATAGATTATTTATAATCTGGGAAAAATTAAAGGGAAGGATTTTTATTAGGTAAAAAAAACAGCAGATAGTATATAATATTTAAATAGTATATCTTAAAGCTTTAAGACTATATAGAGTTCTTCCCTGTAGTATTTCTAGAGACTTTACTTTGAGAAGAGGTTTGGGAATAGGAACATACGTGGTTGACTTGACCGGTATTTCCTTCAGCTTGTATGTCTTTGCTTCATCTTTAGTTCTGTTTTAGTTTGCACTTTTTGGTAAGATTTACTGTGATGAACCAGAGAAAGTTCTACTAAATGAGCATCCACTAGAGAAATCTGTGAGCATAGCACACAAGTAGAATTACTGTTATTTGTATAGGCCAAAAAAAAAAAAAAATCTGTAGGTGGTAATAGATCATCTGAAAAAGAGAGTTCAAGTGTCTTTGTGTTTTATTTTCTAGTGTACAACTTCAAAATGACCCCCCAAAAGGGGATGCCCCAAAACACTCTTAGAGGTAGTAGAAATAGTGGTCTGGTTGACATGTTGCTAAAATGGGCATGGTTTGTAAAAAGACGAACTCTGAAGTTATGAGTACTTCTCCATTTTCTTTCTACGTAGTGCAAATGCATTGTCCATTTGGGGTGAAAAGCCCAGTTCTTTCCTACATTGTACATTCCCCTCATCCTCAGAAACACTAAAAATAAGGGTAGCTGTGGCCAAGACATACCCAAATCTGTGGGTGGAATATAAGACTGCCTTGTCTTATGTGCAAGCAAGTGCTTTGTCTTGTTATGGGTTTGCACTGCTGCAGGTAGTTGGACAGCTGCTTAATGTGATTTGGGATTTGAGATTAGACGTGAAGACTCTTGTTTGAATCAAGATTAAAATCTGAGTAGTATGCAAGCTGGTTCAAATGTGTTTTGTGGTATGAATTGAAAAGTATGCACATGTGGGGTTTTTGAATAATTTCTGAAAAAAAGAATGCCAGAGAATCTCTGAGCAGGAGACAAAAATTTTATGCCCTTTGGCCATTATTTATTCTCTTAGAATTACAAACCAGAAACATAAAGCCCACTGTTGACAGGAATGTGTGTTAACTGTTGTGCTTTTAATTCTTCTGGAGTGCAGGTTTTTCCATCTCTTATGTTGAGGACATCATATATGATCTGAAATGTTTGGAAAGGGATTGACATTTTGGTCAATTATATAAACATAATAACCAGTAGACTGTGGTTATATTTTCAAACTGTTTCTGGTCTTATGTTTTCTCTCAATATTTTATGAAGTGGCAATAATTTCAATAGGAGATTTCTGAAGATTCTAGAGACTCTTTCTGCCCCTTTTATGACCTTGAGTATCCAGTGTTTAAGGAATTCTGCAAAAATTTCTGCAAAAAAGTTAAGATTGCTGCTCCAGAAGAGGCAAAAGAAGGATTTGATCTTTGTTGTTCCACATTCCGGTCGAGTGCCAACTTGACTGTGCTTTGTGAGAGGCCTAATCTAGTACCGTGTGCACCGCAGTCCAGGTCTGAGAAGATCCATTGGATTGAGACCTACAGTGAAGAACACATTGAGTTGGAAATTCCACATTTTCATCCAGAAATACTTCATTTGAGAGTCTTACTGAGACTGGCACCAAGCATTTTGGTTCCAAGACTTGGATTCTGTGAAAAATGGTGGTTGTTATTTTATAGGTTTTGTTTTGAAAACTGAGTACTTAAGGGGAAAAAATGACATCCGTAAGGGTAGACGACAGCAGAGCGGTAGCTTTGAGCATCTAAGCACTCAAAAACATTTATGAATCTAGCCCTCAACTCCTCTTAGAGAAATGATTCTAAAGTGCTTACGTGAAAGTATTGTGCATACCTGTGTTTTCTGGAATGGAAGATCCAAATACATTAGACAGAAATATACTTGTACTTAGTTTTCTTTGGCTTCTGACAATGGATTTGTTGAAGAGGAAGATTAAGTTTAGTATGCTAAAACTCAGCTTCACTTTTGTTTGTCATTTTCTTTTACAGAAGTGGTTTATCTTCCAAGAAATTCTAGATTCAGTAGCTCTAAGTTTGAGAAGAAAAGCAGCTTCTCATCTCCATTTGTAAAGTAGAATGCCTTTTTCTGTGTTACTGAGGTCTACTTGTGGAAATTCCCTAGGCATTTTTGGCAGAATAATTCCTAAATATTAATTGCTAGGGCTTTACTCCACTGATGAGATCTTCTGATTTCCATAATCTACAACATAAAATGCTCATTGCAGGCCCATGCAAGCTCAGGTTCAGGAAACTTACGCACGTGCGAGAACTTGAGATAATAAATGCTGCTATTGTAGTTCAAGCTTGTCTGTGGCTATCTAGTCTTGATATTTGCTTAGTTGGAATGGAGAAGTGATTTTTTTCTTCTCAAGTTAACTCTCTGAGGAGTTATTGAGGTCTTTTATGACTTCTGAAAGTACAAGAAATGTTAGTTAACTTAATGTGTTTCATCTCTACTTTCCAGAATCCTTGTCTTATTATTATGATATTAATGCTAGTAAAATTCAGTTATGATTTTCACAAAATAGATTTGAAAAAGTGGTCTAAATGTTTTCTGAAATGTAGGCAGCAATTGACTTCCTCTACACTCCAAGATCTAAAAGAATTAAAAAAAAAAAAAAAGTTTGGTCCTTTTACTTCTCGATCACTGTTTCACAAAAGTAAAATTAGGCAAATAGTCTTGTTTACTTGAAGCAGACTTAGTTCTGGACATTGGCTTTAAAGAATGTCCAGAGTTTGTTGTTAGAATATCTTATAAGAGCTGAAAATGCATTCCAGCTGGTAATGTATCAATGTTTAGGCATCAGTGAAACCCAGCCCTGAAGACCACTAAAGCAAAAAAGGGGGAAAAGGGGGATATGTGTGTTCATGAATGAGTTAGACTGATCAAAATTCATCCTAAAATTTTCTGTTGCAATGTAAGAGCAAGGGTCTTCTCTCTTGCTGCCTTTCTAGCCTCCTAAATTTGTTGTGAACTCATGTTCTCTCAGTCCCTTGTTTTTTTTACCCCTTTCCTTTTTTTTTCTTAGTACCTCAAATACATATACTTTGCATGAGTTTCAACTCAACTAAATTTACTGTCTAAAAGCTAGACGTGTAATCTTAGCCAGATGACTACTGTAGTCAGTAAAAAGAGATGGGTACCTACGTTTCATCTGTTTAAGGACTTTGATAAGCAGGGATAGATTACTTTAGGATGCTTGCTGTATTTCTTGCCCTCTCAGCCTCCCATTGCTGTTGCGGGCATGATGTATTGTTTTTCTATTTGGTACTGAAATGCCCGATAGTATGTTCAGGTTACTGGTGAACGTGACTGAGACTTTCAGATAGCTAAACTTCGAGAGCATCCCCGTATTTAGCAGCTTTAATAAATTATAGTTTCCTTGGAGGTAAGTGTGTGTAAATCACACAAACAACAGTGAGTAAGACTAAAATCGAGCAATGGCCTTATTTGAAAAAGATTAAACAATAAGAAAAATTTGAGTTTCTATGTCCTGTCTGCATGTAAAAAGCCTAAAAGATGCATGTGTTTCCTTAAAGTACATTTTTCCCTTTTTCTACCTCTTCTCCCACCCAATCTCTTCTTAGCTTAGTTTTGAGGGAACAAGGTTCATGCAGTCATGATGCATTTCTGGGTCCTGTTACCTTGGGAACATGTTAGCAGATTTCATACACATTTGATGAGGGAAAGAGTTTTCATGGATGATAAAACCCCGGTGAATTTTTCAAAAACAGGTGGCTTAGCAGGGGAAGGATATAACTGTTCCTCTTGTGGGAGAGGTCCTGTGCATTACTGCACACCAGGGAGTTCATTCACGCTGCCCATATAAATACTAACGGGCTGGAAATGTTTTGATCAGAGCTCACATCTTTGTTTTTGATCACAGGAAGTACAACTCTCAACTCTTGTAAGAATAACTACTTCTTTTAAGTACTTGTTCACCTTAGGCAATAAGGCTCTGTCTATTGCGTAAACCTTGTGAACACCTAGAGAGTAATAAAGGCAGTGCAGATATTAAGGAAGTAAAAATGATTTCCCTTGAAAGAGGAAGTAATTTTTATTTGAAATACTATTTAGTACTTTTTCAGCTTGAATTTTATGAAGAATCTGGGGGATGGTAAAGGATCTGCTTATGGTTGAGAGAACTCTAGGTCATGCTAAAAAAACCTTCCATCAGAACAGGGAAGGCAAGAGTTGGTAGACTGAAAATGGAAAGTGGTATCTGGAACTCTTGCAAGTCCTTGAAAGCACATTATCAAAAACAAACAAGCTGGCTATTTTTTTCTGTTTTGCTAGTCACCTTTGAAACAAGGACATGTTTCAACCTTACCAACATCTTTCCGTGACTTTACTGTTAGATTCTGTGTTTGAACAGTTAAAATGCCAAGTTAATGTGTGCAGATTGTATAAACCTATGCAGCTGGTACCTTACTTACTTTAAATTACTTAGTTCAAAGAGCACAGTATTCGAAGTCCTAATAAAAAAATTAAATCATATTTGGCTTAGCCTCCAAAACATTAGTCTTATGAACAGACTAGAGCAAATAAATGGCAAACATTTTCTACACAATCTGTTAATATCTTTTATGAAGACCATGATGATTTAAGCACAACAACAACAAAAAAACATAGTGGAAAGTCCATATAAAATTTTGGAGTGGATGTGTCCTGCAATTGGTAGTGGAGGGCATACATTTAAATTATCTTTTCAGATCTTGTCAATGATTTTGCATTGTACTCATAGCAGAGCATGGAAAAGTGATGGTTTCAGCCTTTGTTTTAGGTAGTAATGCATCATGTGTGGACAGCTGCTTTAATCATGATAAACTAAACTACTGTTTTTAATGCCTACATATGATTCTTTCATAACAACATGAAAAGCAGATTAATGCTATTATTGAGAAGTTGGCATTACATTTTGTCTCATGGGCAAAGAACTGCTTAGTATCTAGTTTTTTCAAACTTTACATCATTATGTGCATGAAAAGCTATGCCAGCTAGCTTACAATATACTGAAGAAAGACACAGTCTACCAAATTTTATGGTAATGACACTGCATTTTCCAATCGCTTGCAGTTCTAAGTATGTTCAGATGCAGTCTCTTTCTCCTCAAAAGGCAGACAATTATCTTCTGCCTTTATTACACTGTAACATTATTTTATAGACTGTATAATTTATAATCTCTAGATAGCATTATAATGTTTTACAACATTGTAATGTTCACATATTCTGCTTTTATAATACTATAAAATATATTTTAATTGGTCCCACTGATGTTGTTTTACCTTAGATACATTTATTACAACAAGGAGTCTTCTCGTTGTTGTCCTTCCTCAGATACTGCAGTGTTCAAAGTTTCAAGAGAGAGCATTTGAAGTGCTTTGGGGAAAGTGGAGCAGGATCTGCATTTCTCTCATTATGTAAATTTTTGGATCTTGACTCTTTTCATATAAATTTACACAGAAGTTATGTCTATGCATATTATATTTGTTTCTCTGCTTAGGACAGTAGTGGAATTACACATATGACGGTGGACAAACAAATGCCATAAATTGTGCACTCTTTTTGCTTCCTTCAACAAATGCAGGGAACAACATCCAAAAGCAGCTTTTTCACACTATCTCAGTAAAGTAGGGATATATGAGTAGGTGGACTCTCCATCTGTACTTGCTTCTTTTGATGATGGGATAACAGTGTCTTCTGCTGTGTTACTTGTCTTCTGTCCTTCTACATCTGGTGAATCTCAAGAAGATTTTGAAGAAGCTATCATGTAATAGAATGATGCTTACATTCATTTTGGTAATGACTTATATTCATCTTCTGTGGATCTGTTCATATGCTCTTAACCGGTTTTACTGAGATTTAATTTATATCATGCATACACAGCCTCATTTCCAATTTAGGTTGTTCCTTGAAGTAGGCATTATGAACATAGCGTTTATAAAAGCTATTAAAAATCTGTAACATCATTCTGGCAGAAAAGTACCTATTCTTAACATCCCGAATGGGAGGAACTAATGTTCAGAACAGCCTATGACACTTATGAACAGCCTATGACAACTGTAATAGACCAACTTAAATTCTGGAAGAGCAAAGATTTGTAATAAAGCCAGTTGAGCCTAGGAAGAGATGAAATGTTGCCATTACAAATAAACACTTTGCATTCTGATTGTATAGAGAGATACTTACCTCCTTCCTCTTCTTTCTCCATTTCAATCATAGGAGGCAGGAGAAGATATGAAAGAAAATATAACACGTTTACCAGAGGCAGAGGCCAGTCTGTCTGGTGTCACACTTAAATGTGAACTAGTAAGAAGTACTTAAAATCACTGAAAATTTTCGTCTTGGTACTTCTACAGATTGCACTGGCTTAAATTTTCGAGAGTATCCACCCTGAAATGGTTCGGCATGATGTGATTTTCAAATGACAAATATACTGTATTTCTAACAAATAGGCACATGTACTGAATTTCTAACACCCAGAGCTGATTTAAGTTCTACTCCCTTCTGTACCCCTAGTCTGTAACATCAGCTAAAGTGTTGTCAGAGATAAACTCCTTAAATTGTGCATGTGAGTGCTGAGGAGTACAGGCTATCCTAGCATTGAACAAAAATAGCATTATCTGATGTTTGCCTCTTGGGCTGTGATGCCAAATGCTGTGTTTATGATCATGGAAAACAATGTATGTAACCTAGCTAAACTATAGATCTCTTGTTATTCTGTTCATTTTTAGGAGATTAAATTGTTCCTGACAGGCCTCCTTTCAGATATCACTGCAGGTGCACATAAAGTCAGTAGAATTACTCATTGATATAATTCAAACGTGCTGTAGTGGCTAGGATAAGGCAGTTTGTTTGCTGAAAGCACTGTCTGTATCCAGGACATCTATAGATAGATGTTTCTTTTAAAATCACTGTATTTGAAGTTTGAATGGAAAACTTCCAACTGATTTTGCACTGTTTTCACATGTGGTTAAGTGGCAATATAGGATTTTTTGTTTTGTTTTCTTAATGGGGTTATGCTGAGCAGGAGGTGAAGTAGACTGATGGTTCTGTAGAGTTTCTCTCATTATTTTGACATCCTCTCTCACATACAATCATTCACTGCTTTACGGGCAAACTGTGGTGTTGATTGCTTAGCATTGTAATTAGCAAAGTGATGTGTTCTTATTGGAGGTGCTGCATGCCAAAACTGGTAGATTTTTTTTTTTTGGGGGGGGGGGGGGGCTTTAGAGATGAAATGCACATTTCCCATGTGTTAATTTATATATTTTTCAGCAGCATAAGCATTTTGGAGACTCTGATCATGTAGAGGTCTGATAAAAATTCTTGTAGCTCTGGAAAAATAAATTGGCCGAGTGAACTCTTACGTGTATGCACACCAACTTGCTTTTGTAGGCACAATGCGTCTAATCAGATTTAAAATGTGGGATTATAAGAAGAATGGGATTGCAGTTAAACACACACAGTATTCATTAACTCTGATAGTTCTTTAAAGTTGAGTGACATTAGACACTACATTCTAGCACCATCATTAATGAGCTATATATGAATGAAATTAGTATCTTTGTTAAAATGAGTAAACATGATTAGAACTTGTCAAGTTGCTGAAAACTCTGGCAAAGGCTGTTTTATTTTTTCAAGATCTCTGAATTGTCTAGATTAGAAAGTGATTTTATTTTGGACTGGAGAATACATCTTTCAGTAAAATCTGTCAGCGGGCTTTGGAAGAGGATAGCTAGAAACATAAACAACTCTACCTAACATAAATCATCCAGCAGTCAATCAACATTAACCTTAATGTTATCAGAGTGCTATAATTTTGGAGTGTAGATTTTTAGGGTAGTTTTATTCTAATAGTGTTTTGAGCAATCAGAAAGAAATAATAACAAATAAAGTTTTTAAATTGCTGTTGTATTTTTAATTGCTGCAGACTCTAAAAACATTATAGCCATCTTCCCGTATCTATATTAAAAAAAATCTTGTGTAGATTAAAGAAGGTGCAGTTTCATTTATTTTATTTTTGTATTTCAAACTTACTTTCATTCTGAAAAATAGAACATGTATGTATTCTTAAAATACATTTCCACTGTCAAGAATATCATCATTGAAGTAGAAATCCTGGCTTTGAAAATTCTATTTTATTGGCGTTTTCAGAAGAGGCAAGTCACTGCTACTTTTTGTCTTTAGTGTTGAAGAACACATGTTTATTTTCTGTTTAAAACTCTAAAATCTGATTTTAGAGTAGTGAGTTGTTCTTTCTTTAGTTACTGTGCCTGATGCTTTTTCATTATGATCTTTTTATACAGTTAAATCTCTACTAGGGAAGCCTTCTGGTTTTAATTTCAGGAAAATTCTCATTGTGCTGCTTTCCATTCTATGTCTTGGCCAAAAATGTAAAGAATTTGCAGAATCTTAGCTTAATGTGGGTAATCTTTGTTCATGGCATTCTTTGCAAATCATCTGTCAACACAGTGATATCTCCATTCTATTACATGCAGTTTTATAGTTTTACTTTGAATTGGGAGAGAGATGTTGGGTTTTTTTCTTTTTTGGGGTGGAGGAGGAAGGGGTTGGTCCAGTGGTACAACTAACCAAAAATAATGTATATTTATAATGTTGCTTTCTCATTCTGCTGCAGCTTCTGTTTTGGTCACTTTGAAGTGCTATACATTACAGTTAATACGTGTGAAATTTCACACTAGCATATAAATTAGCTAACATTTTCATATAGCAAAGTTCAGCAGAACATAAGTCTAGAACTTGCTGTTGGTTAAATCTAATTTGAGATATTTGTTAGTACTGAGCAGTATGAACAGTAACAACAAAATAATTGATGTAATTTTCAATTGCTGATGCTACTTATGAGCTATTATGTACTTTTTGGAAAAAAAAAATAGAACTAGTTCTGTTTTAGGGAGCTTCTAATTGACTCCCTTTAGAATATAGCAGAAAACACAGCCTTGAGTTCGCGGCTGTTCTTAGTAGAGTTTTATTGCAACTATAAGGGCTAAAAATACCTTGTTTTTTTCCTTATAAATGGTTTGAAATTCCTGCCGTACCCTTAGAACATGGGTCACTTAAATTCTTGTGCTAACCGTGGAATGCAGTTTATTTGTTCCTCTAGAAACAATTTGGAGTTCCTGATGATAAGTAGTGGACTGTGATTAAGGAAAACGTACCCTCTGGTTTCTAAAATCTCTTTTACAAACAATGTTCTTGATGTTTAAGGATGACCAAAAGTCAGAGTTTGCTTATAGGGGAAGACAACACTTAAATTCTAATGACTTCTAATGACTGGAGTTATGCATTGCATAGAAGAGTCCAGAGTATGATTTTTTTTTTTTTTTTTTTTAACATACAGTCCAGCGCAGTGGTTCTGCTGCTTTCCTTGTGTTGGCTCTAATAATTGTGTAGTTGTGGGCTGAGTCAGATCAAATAGCTAAGCCATTGATGAAACTAAGCCTCCACCTCCCTACCCTCCAGGCCAAGTGCAGTTTTTTATTTGCTTAATCATTTGAGTCATTCTGTAACAACATCTTTGCTAGATATGATGTCAATGGGAGGGCCTTGTAGACTGGCTTGTTTTGGCAGCAGTCTGCAGTTACACTGGATTAGAGGTAATGTTGTTTCTTCCTCAGATGTTCTTCTGAAAAGGAGGGTAAATTGAAACTGTGGCTATATGCACATGGTCTACACCGAGTTTGCCTGCTCAAAGTTTTAAGCAAAGGGTTCTGGTTAAATAATCCCAGCATTGGATGCCTTGATAAGGAAAGAGTAAACATATTTTTTAACTCCATTTCTGCTTTTGTATCCTTTTGTATAACTCACCAAAAGCAATGTACTGAATATATTGTTTTCTCTCTTCTTTTTAGAGATGGTGTCTTTTATTAGAGATAGTGTCTCAAAATAAAGGTAAAGCAAAGGGAATCATTAAGTACAAAGTTCCCACTTGGATATTGAGTAGCATGTTTTAAAAGACACACCATAGAAGCCTACTGTTGGGCCTGCATATTTAAAATATTTAATATGAGGAACAGCTTAATGGCCTGGAAATGTAAGTCATTTTACTTCCTTGTAAGAAGTAATGCACCAAATTTTATTGTGCAGTTCACTGACTGTGCAAAGATAAAAATTATTTATTGCGCAGGTAATTTTATTTTCTCAAGATTTCTCGTTTGTAACTGTTGAAAGATATTCTATGTTAAACTTTGAGTTTCTTTAAAGAACACAATGTTTTCTGACTCTGAGTTGCTTCCCTTGGGAGGGAGCAGTCGTTCAGAGGAACCTTTGTACTTTGACACAAATTCTTCGGGGAGGCTGCCTTACCGCAGCTTATTGGCTAGTGGACCTCAAAGGAGGCATTCAGGAATGTGGTGTTCTTTGTTTTTGCCACGCTTTCCACTGATACAAAGGCCAGAACCGTCACCCTCCTCAGACTTTTTCCATTCTGTCATTTGCAGCTACTGCCTTTATCTGCATCATTTATGAGAGTCTCTTAGGTTGTTAGAAGCTGGTGCACTAGCGTGATTGCCCCGTGTCACCTTTCCATCCTTTGGAAGCAGTGCTGCTTCTTGCCCACCCTGCGAACAGTGACCGCAGCAGTGTGTCAGGCAGCAAAGACGTCCCTTCTGTCCCCGCTGAAGCCAGCACGTGGAAGACAAAGAGCTGTCGTGTGAAACGCAGGCCGTTCTCCTTGGCTGGCACTCCTTGGCTGGCACTCGGCTTGCTTCACTCCTCCTCCCACCCGCCCTTCCACAAGTTCCATTAAGGATGTATTGCAGAACATTCTTGTAATGTATCCGGGGGAACTGCAGGACTAACTTCCCCCTTTTTTCCCCTGTGTGTTCTTTCATTCCCTTTGCAGTTATTTTGAAATCTTTAACGTGGGGTGAAAAGAATAACAAAAACATGGATATTTACTGGAAGAAGTAGACTTCTTTCACTAATAAGTAATAGAAATATTTGTAAAACTGTTATGATTATTATGACACTGTTTGTTCTGTTTTAGCATAGTTTGTCACCAAAGTGGAAGAAATACTTGACTAACTGCAGTCATAAAAGCATTAGATTATAGGATCTTAAAAATTAACTTGCTGGCTTTTACAAGCTAGGTGAGTTTTGAAATTAAGTATTTTGGACTGAGATACTGAAGATGTTGCTGTATTTGTGACTTAATAGGTGACTGAATTGCAGACCTGTGTGACTTCAAAGGATACTTGCTACTGTTGCACTCTCTTTTAGAGGGGATGTTGAGCTCACTAGTTTATGAGCTTCCTCTCCATATGCAATATTGCTGTTTGCAGTCAAATCCCTGCTGTTGCAGCAGTTTCTCAGATGTATTGCAGAATGATACAGTTATAAACAGTATCACTCATTACTGCTTTGTTTTTTAAGAATCTACCAAGCCCAGCCATGAAACAGATGTCTGTTGTACTAAGCACTGTACAAATACAGAGCAAAAAGGAGCCTTACCCCAATTAATTTCTAAGCTTGTCTTTATTTGAATTCTAACTTAAGATGCAGCTGAAGTTTTACTCTTGACTGTTGTATGCAAAACTCCAAAGCTGATGTTCAGGTGCTGCATGAAGGAGAGGTGGACATGTGGCAGTGTGAATTTGGTACACTTTTAAAAGTTACTACCGTTATTTGGCTACTGATTACTCATGCTGGCAGGTGCAGGGGAGATTTGGCTTTGAGAGAGAGGCAGGAGTTGGGTGAAGAGCAGTTTTGGTTGCAGGTCTTCGTGAGCTGAGCCCCATGACGTTTGCTTTCCTGTTACATTGCGGGCTGCAGCTTGGGCTTGTGACATCGCCGCTGAACATGTGAAGAACCGGTGAACGGTTACTGCTGGTCGACTGGTCCTATCATGCAACTGGGTGTGATCCTTCCACATGCATGAAGGAGAGCTTGGTGACACATGGGCATTTGCGTGAGTTTGCATGATTATATGCATACTTACAGTTTGGGGGGGAAAGTAAGTACAAGCTCAAGAACAGGTTCAAACCCACCCTTAGTTAACTGTTCACACAATCTTAAAACATTTCTAGTAGTAATAGAACTGCAGGTGATAGGAAAATGCGTTGTTTAGCCCAAACCTGAGTGCTCTCAAATGAAAGGCTTTAGGGGTTTGGGGGGTTTTTGTTTTTTTGTTTTTTAAGATACTTGACTTTTTCTGCTTTATTGCAGCCTTATATGTTTGCAAGGTCTGCCAGTTTATTGGCTCAATACACTTTTTTTTCTTCTCCTGGTAACTCCTCAACACCTCTATTTAAATTGCCATTCATACTGTGTATTTCCCAGCTTGAAAGTATTTATTTTCCAAGAATTTTACGTTGTCCGTGTCTTCTTGGCTGCTAGCATCATATTGTAAATGTCTCATATTAAATGTGTTTATATAATTTTGAATTGTCTAATTGCATAGATCAAAACAAGCACTGAAACCTATGTGTGTCTCTTAAGACTTTAACAGTATTCAGTGAGCATCTGCATCTGTTTAACATCAGGCTTTGCACAATGCAAAACAGCTTTCGCATCTGCTTTTCTCCACCTTTAAAAACAGAAATTGATATAGTGCAGTTCTTTGAGCATTTTTGGTCCAGGCCCCCTTTGCTGCTTGAAAGCTAGTCCTGATTAGTGGAACCAGATCTCCTAACAGTCTTTTTTTTGTTGGACTGGAAACTTTAAATGCATAGGCAGTTTTTCACAGAGCTGGAATTAAAACACATGCACAGACACACACATGTGTGTGTGTGCGTATTCCATCACTCTTGGAACAGTGCAATTTTGAATGTTTATCTCAGACATGTTATTTAGCAGATTTCCTTAAGCTAATGTGCACTGGGAGGAGGCTCCTTATGTGTTTTTTTCTTAAAATATGTTTTAGCTTTTTTAGGGCTACTATATTTTTCCTGGAAATATGTCTTGCTGTTTTGATTGTCCAAACTGGTATTTGATAAGTTAGGATCCTAACTCAGAAAATCAGAAACCAGCAGGTGTAGTTAGGCCAGAGGGGCTGTTGGGCAATTTCAGCAACCTGAGAGGGCAGCAGCAGGGCTGCAGGGGTGAGGGAGAGGCGTCAAGTAGAGGGTGAGGAGTTTGGCATTTCAGAGGAATATAGGAATTTGGGGCAGAGCCAGGAGTGAAGACCTTGGAATAGGTGCTGAGGGCAGTGGGGTTGAGGGGAAAATGTGTGGAGCATGAGGTTTTGTGGAATATAGTCTGTGGAGGGAAGGGTTAGAAGTTGTGGGTCAGGAGGCGTTAGGGGTGACCATGGGACACTTACCCACTCAGACATCTCTGACTAATACCTTCATTTTCAGGCAGGGATGGACAAAGGAACTGCTCTCTTCACCCCTCTTCCCTTGCCTTCTCCCTCTCCTCTCCTGCAACGTGTGACCCGCTGAGTCTTTAAAAACAAGTCTTTAATTTTTCTGTAATTTTAAAATTATTTGATCTGTGCTCTCTAAAACTTGTAATTCCCCTAGTTTTGGAGAAAGCAGGGTTGCAAATCACCGCTGTAAGGGAGAAATAACAATGTATCAGTGTCACAAACCTCAAACAGTCCTGCACTTGCATGTGCTTGAGTTGTTCCACCCTTAAAGACAGTGAATCTCTGCTGAGGCTCAAAACTTTGCTCATGTATAAGGGTTTTGCTCAAATAAAAGGGTTATAGGCTACAGAGATATTTGAGATAATTTGAGATTAAAGATCTGAGAAAATCTGAGATTAAAGATGTTATGTTACTGTTAGTAAAGCTATAAAGCTGTGCAAGCTAACAACACTTTTTACCAAGATATGTTAAAATAGATGCTGAGCAAATTTTGAATGGTATTTTAGAACAAATGATTTAGTTTGCTGTTTAAAGTGTTATAAATAGGATTTTTTTTCTGTGTTTTGGAAAGGTTTTTTGTTACCCTAAAAAAACCCTAATTTTTTCCTCTATTAATTTAACATTATTTCACTAATAATTCAACACTAAATTTAGAGGTACTTCAAAAAGCAATCAAGTTCATGCTTAAGCATAAATATAAACTCATCACATACATTGCTGACCTTCAGTTGTAATCTATGTGGAATTTAAAGGAAATTCCGTTATAGTCCATATATATCTGTATGCATCAACACAACAGTATTAATGGTTGCAAGTTTTCCCCCTGGATTTCTTTTCCTAATTATATATCTTTTCTTTAATGTCAGAAAAAAGACATAATGCGTAATATTTCAACTATGGAGGGTTTTTACGTTTGTTATAGTTTTTATAGATGTAAAATAATTCAAAGGTTATACAGGCCAAAAAATTTAATTATACTTTCAGCTGCTGATGCTGTAAGTTCCAGTATTTTTTTTTCCAGTTTGGTCATCTTAGAAATAACATTTAAAGCTGTTTCCCCACATCAGAACTGAAGAGTTGTCATGTTTATTTAATCAGCTCCATCTGGCTTCCAGTAAGTCCCAAATTTCATTTTTTTTCACTGTTTTGCAGAGATTCCTGCACTGCAAACAAAATGCAGAGAAAATTTTTACTAAGACTGTTTTTGTTTGTCGAAAGACGTGTCCTTGAACGAGTCGGAGTTGACAGAGGTTTTTCAGATCACGCGCTGCCTCTCAGACTCCTCATTCCTTAAAGGAGAAAAGAGAGATCTTCTGGCACAGCCTTGCGTCCTGCTGTGCTGCGTGTGGGAAGGGTTTTCGCTGGTGTTTTTCTGGGCCCGGCTGGAGATGCTGAGGTCAGTCGGCCGCAGCGGCGGTGCGGCTCCGGGTGAGGCCGTGCCGCCTCGCCACGACCGGCCGCACCGCCGGCCCCCCGCCGCTCTGGCTGCTCCCTGCGCGGCCTTCAGCAGCCCGAGTGCAGCCTCCGGTTTACACTTATTTTGTTGGTAATGTTACTGCCGTGGCCTCTCTTTTTAAAAGAAAAAGGCGGGGGGGGGGGATCCATATGGTCTATCCGCAAGTACGTCACCACACAGAGGAATTTCTTAAGCTCTTGGCTGAGAGCTTATGCTGGGACTGCAAACAGAGAAGTTGCCACGTAGAGTGCAGCCTCAACACAAATTAAGGAGAGACGGAGCATGAGTTTAAGAGCAGAGAAGTACCAATAACAGAGGATATATTTTCCAAGTGTTGCTTTTTAAAATAAAAGAACAGCCCAGTTGCCCCCAGTTAAAAATTGTTAGATACTTAATGAGGGAAACTCATGCATGTTTCTGTGATTTTAGGGAGGCTAGATTTTATTTATAAGACAAAAGCCCCCTCCATTACAAAAATTAAACAAACTCTGCTCCCCAAGTCCACCAGATCGTCTGGTATTTAACTTGGCTCTAGTATGAGTATACGTTTATCCTCCGTTCTAGCTGGCTCCCCGGTGGGACGTTGAAGACGGGGCAGCAGATGACGTGCACTGCCTGGTGGCGTGCCAGGCGCCTCTGAACGAAAGGCGCTGAGCAGCGGCCGTGCTCCGCGGCTGCCCTCCTGCACGGCTGCGTGCAGCAATCCCCAGGGCAGCCGCAGATGGAAACCGCAGAGTTTGTGTGTCAGGGTGCTTGGGGAAGGAGCGTTCAAAATGGCATATTAAACGGGCTCAGCAACAAAAGAGTGGAAGATATTGCTATTGATGACTATATTCTTGCTGTTGAATACTGTTTCCATATGTGGTTTCAGGCTGACAAGATTTCTCTCCCAGCATGTGGATAGGAGATTGTCCCCCTTAAAGATATATAGGCAGAGAGGCTTCGCTGTTAGCTTGCAGACTAGTTTCTGCTGGCAGTAGGGAGCACAGAAAAGCATTTCTTCAAGGAAATGTAAAGGGAGGCCTGTCAGTGAACTGTAGTCACTTGTGCGATACAAAGTATAATGTGAAAGGATAGAGTTATTTAAGACATTACAAACAGGTGAAGAAACAAGTAACTTCAGTGTGATTGATCATAAAGGCTGTGAAAACTGTCATAAGACTAAAATTTTGTGAGAAGATAAAAGCTGTTCTGGTGTGACTGTCTTTAGTCTCGTGATCAAAATATATGTGTAATATTTATGCAGTTCCTCAATACTGGGAAACGGAGTCCATGAAAATGAATGTCTAGGACACATCTTAGTATTCTGTGTCACTGTTTGAGCCTGGTTTTGGTACTCTTCTGTTTTTGTAAGATGTGTGTGCTTTAATTAGCTATCTGGAGGAGGAAGAGGAAGGCTATCAATTCTTTTGCTCTATTTTTCCTCTGTCTCCTACAGGACTGTGTTATCTCTGCCTAGATTTCTACAACTTTGAAATAAGCTTCTAGATTCTGTAGTACTGAGGGACTAGTTTGGGGATATCTGTAATGTAAAAGCACAGTGTCAGATTTGTCAGATTTTGAGTATTCAGATCTCATTTTGATGTCTCACATTATTGAAAATCAGATTTCTGTGCGAGGTTATTTTTATGGTGTTTACGTAGGCTTAAATCCATCTGACTAGTTTTCTAGTGCTTTAATTTTTTCCGCTGCTAGTATATTTATCAGTCATTCTCTAAAGGACACCATCTGATTTTTAAGATTGTGAAATAGAAATGTTTTTCCTTTACTAGCTTTAGCAAGCTAGATTTAAAAAAAAAATAAAAAAGGGGTTTTTTTGACAAGATTCACTGTTGTGTGATTTTTCACTCTGAAAAAGTGTGTATTGCTTTTCAACTTTAAGATCTTTTAGAGTGTATTGATATCAGTAAAAACCCATGACTACAACTGAGATCTGCAAAGTCATCAGGGTTATGTTCTTCACTCTGTTCTGGTAAATTTATGTTCTGGACAAGTCAGTTTTACAGTTGTTCTGTTTTATGTTCCATGGCATGATCATTCAGCCTTCATATAGTTAGAATGGAATTAGAGTGACTTCTCTTTTACAAGCCTGTTTTATCTGTTAAACCTTATTTGCTTATGTCACCTTTATGTCAATTCTTCATATTTTCCTACAAAAATTTATGAATGTGATTTAGGTTTTTTACACGTTCTTGGGGAATGTAGTATTTGACAGCTAATCTAATTAACAACTAGTTATCTGTACAGCTAATCATTTCCTGGATTTTTTCCAAACATAATATCCAGAATGGTAAAATTTTTATGCTACAGATTTTAATACTGTAGTTGTAAAAACAGCTTAATGTATATATATATGGGTTTGTATATATATTAAATTGCTTTTTAAAATATAGTAAAGTCCACATTGTCCTCACAATTCAATTGTTTTATTTTGTTCTTTACACAGGAGCCCTTACCAAAGTAAAGGAGAGTAAGCGGCATGTGGAAGAAGGCAAGATGGAGCTCCAAAAAGCTGAGGGCATTCAAGAACGCTGTAACATTATTTCTTTTGCAACCCTAGCAGAAATTAATCATTTCCACAAAATTCGTGTGAGGGACTTTAAATCACAGATGCAACATTTCTTGCAACAGCAAATACTTTTTTTTCAAAAAGTGACACAAAAGTTAGAAGAAGCTCTTCACAAGTATGACAGTGTTTAATCTCTGAACTTTGATTTGTGAACTTTGCTCAGTATGAAAAGGATTTAAGCAGCAGAGCAAACGTTGCTGCTGTTAAAGAAATATTGCCAGTGGTAGATGGTGGTACAAGGATGGTTTTGTGTTCACCTGGAATTCCAGTTTAATCTGATTATGTAGAAAGGAACAGTTATATGGCTATGTAGTAGCAATTGTAACTAAGTTATACCGTGTATGCCGGCACTACCATTGTAACTTTTTCGAAATAATGAGTATACTATTTGCCTTATTGCTTTTTGAAGTATGGTATTTTAGTGCATACTTTGTAGACCTCAAAACCCTTTGGGTCTTTACAGAAGCTGGCTAGAGAAAAGCCTTCTTCAGATGCCTTTTTACTCTCCTAGATTTGGATTTCCTAAATTCAAACAATTCTCTGTTTACAGATTCCTACTAGAGCAGCTATGTGATTCTGTGCCTTTAGACTCTATTTTTCCTTGTTTAGTAAGTCACATTTTTATAATTGAATGAATGAAGGGTTGATGCCTATGACAGGAACCGATTATGAAACCTCATACTGACTGGAAAAAAATGAGCTGCCATCTAGTTCAAGTTCTGTCTTTCAACAAACATTGTCTCAAAAAGGAAAATTTAAAATCAGTTAGCACTTTCCCTGAAAATGGAGTACATTTTACATGTACTAGGATGTTAAGCACATACACAAAAATACAACACCACTAAATCCCCTTTCCTGAAAGAATATTATATTGAGAGGTTTTCTGATACAAAACGTTAGTGTGAGTGAAACCTGGAAGAGCCAGGCTAACAGAAGATGGTGTTTATCAAGGGGGTATGAATGCAAGCTAAGTGGTTAAAACATATTTTTAAGTTTGAAATGATCTGCTAATTGTTCAGTTGCTGATTCAGCTTAATTTCAGACTTGCATCTTCATTGCCAGTTGACTGAATTGAGACTCCACTGTGATTCATTAGTTTACTAAGTTACAGATTTTCAGGGTTGTTAACATAAATGATTTGAAATCAGTCTTGACTGAACTGACTTGGAAAACAAGTTTCTATGTTCATAACACTCAAGAATTAACAATTGTCTTAATTTTTGTATAAATATTTTGACAAGCAGGGTGCATTTATATATACTTAAACACTATCTTTTTAAAGAGTTCTCTGACTTATTTCCCTAGAATTTAAGTCTGAAGTTTGTGTTCAACCTATTGGTTTCCTTCTTATAGGTCAGTATGACAGAGAGTTTTTATTTATCCTATCTTTTTTTCTTTTAAACAAAAATAACAAAACCTTCCAAGGAAGCAAAATGTTTACTTTTTTGTTTTTAATTAAATTAATCACAGGTAGCTTACACAAACAAAAGCCTGGAAAATGAAGTTAAGTGATAGTTACATTTACGTCTGAATCATTCCTCACCTGTATTGCAGAAATGCACAGCTCTGCCATTAGATCCTGTCAGTTTCTCCAGCTTAACTCCACAACCACTGTTCTAAAGGAATACCTTTAAGAATGTAGTTTTGTTTTTAAGATTCATGCCAAAATGCTTTGAGATTGCTATTTTGAGCAGTTTGCATACAGCAGTGCTAATGTGTACCCAAAGGAAAAATACAAAATGATGAAGTGGAAAAAACAGTATTTGTAGAAGGAAGGACAGTCGTTGAAGAAGGAACCATTTGCAAGCTACTAAAAGAATGTTACAAAAAAACAACATGGAGGAAATAAAATATGGACCATGGTCCTAGGGCTGTCTCGCTCTTTATTTTCCTCATGATGTCACATTCTACATTCAAAGCTCGGGGCTTCCAATAATAGTTCTTCCCCTGTAGTACTCCAACTTCCCATACATAGTTTAGTTATTTGAGATAGTGATGAGCTGAGCTAAGTTCCATGGCTTGTGTTTGCTTAAGCCAAGTATTAAATATCTTCGCAGTAATTAGGTCAGACTATAATCAAATTTTTCTACATGGAGGTGTTAAGACCTGTTCAGAAATTCATCTTGGTCCAGTTGAAGTATTTTAGGAGGTTAGTATTAATAAAATGTACATGTCTGGGGAAAATGAAACTGTGATATGTATACATACAACATTATCAGACAAGTACAGTTTTCCCAAATAAACTGTCATGGCCTTCACCTTACTTTCTCATTTGTCAGTTTTTGGTGTGGTGTTTTAAATTTGTTAAATGTGATGTACAAAAAAAGCTTGACTGGAATCCTAGATCTGAATTACTTCAGAATTTGAGAAGCTTCAAATCTGCATCTGTATGTTCAGTCTGCCTTTTTTTTCCGACTCATTGTAGGGAGTTGGGGTTAAACTGAGATAGGAAGCCCCTGTTAATTCTTACAGCAATACATGGGAAATAATAGGTTTTGTTTTATTTGGAACAAGTATTATGTTGACCACTCATGACTGACTTGACTACTGGATGGTGCCATCTGAGGTCCAAATATACTCTGCAGTAAGGTGAATGTAAATTACATGATACTCTTAATGCCTCAAAGGAACTCTTATCAAGACTCCTGTAAAATCAGTAAATAGGGAGAGCAAATTAGCTCTATAGCTTGATGTTAAACGCCTTTATTTTATACCATTCCTGTAACTTGTTTTAGATGCATAACAGTTTTTGCATTGATAATAATAAGGATCTGGTATATTTGTTGGGGAGGGAGGATGGAAAAGCTCTTGAAAGCTGCAGGGCAGACCCACCGAGGTACTGGTTTCTGTGAAAATGTTGAATCCAATGGAAAACTGTAGAATAAACACATAAGTGGAATATATCTACTTAAAATGACCAGCAAGTGGAGTATGAATGTCTCTGTCTAAATCATAGTTTCTAGATTTAAAAATTAACAACCTGTTAAAATGATTAGATCATTTGTTCTCTAGCCCTTTTGTTTTATTATGATTGCATAGAAGACACTGCGTGTTTTCTATTTTTTCTCTACCAGCTTCAGGGTCAAACAGCATGATACACTTGATTTAGGAATATATCATGGACAACTCAGCTTAAAGAGATCAGTAGGAAGGTTATGTGATGATGCAACACTCAAGCACTAACAGAATTTTGGAATATTTTCAAAATGGAAGAATATGTTGCATATGAAATTGATACATGCTTTTAGAAAATATTAATGAACTGCATACACTGAAAGCATATATATTATTTTTTGAGGCATGGGTATCTTTGTGGTGAATTCTAAGATATTATTTGCAGAAGCTTGTTATTTTGCCAGACCTCCTCTATTCCAGCTAGCATCTTCCATGCTGATTGTCTGCTCCAGCCTGAATTCTTTTGGGAAACTTAAAGCAGAGTTTTTCTGCTATTTCTAAGAATGAGGTCAGAAAAAATGTTTTTTCGTCTTAAATTCTTTAAATGGTTATGTTGAAAAGCTCTAATTCTTTCATATTTTGGAACAAGGACTTGAAATTTGACAGAATTTTTACTTTTTGTGTCCTGAGGTATGCCTCCTACACCTCCTGTGAAAATTCTTCTAAGTTACTTCCAAATACTTGCAAGTTAAACTATGGCTTCTCTAGCCTTACTGTGCTGAAGTTTGATGTATACATTTTCTGTAGCTTGCATTTACTCCAAGCATATTCGGATCTTGATCAGCTGCAGCTAGATGAGATTTCTCAGTAATTGTTTTTCCCTTCGTCCAGAAGTGGCAGAACCTCACAGACCAGAAACTGAGCAAAGAGGCTGTCTGTGGGTCCTGGTGTTGCTCCTGTTTGTACCTAGCCATGAGAGGAAAGAACAAGCTCTCTGAAGTGGACCCTGACAGCTGAGGCAAGGAGGGACCACATGGTGACAAAGATCAGAAAAGGGCTGGAACAGAGACCCTTCGACTACAAAAGCCTGTTCTTCTAATACCTGACTAGACCTTGAGCTTCCTAAGCATCAGTGTCCTGTTGCTGTCACTAAATAGCTCTGATAAGCAGATGCAAAATGGTTAACTTAAATTCCTCTAGTGGTAAGGGTGGCAACATTTTGTTTCTCATTATCGATTACTTTCTTTGCTCAAGGTCAAAGGTCTGGTATGGCAGTTAAAAGCTTTTAAACTTGCTGATGAACTGTAGATTTAAGGACTGGCGGATACTGTAGTTATGTGGGTGTCAGCAAAGTTCCTTGTGCTGTGTTATCTGGGGTTTTGAGGGGGAGGAGCAAGGGAAGAGGGATTTGATTTAGAAAATTATGCACAAGGAAAGACTGTGTTAAAGAGTACTACAGTTGACCATTTAGTAAAAAAGCTAGGAAATTTCAGAATTAAAGTTGCTGGTATAACTACTATATCAAGGCACATCATGATACATGATCACATACTGTTTTTCCACCAATTCGCTGCCTTGTTCAGGGCACAGGGTATACAGAAGTCTACTAGTTAACTAGGATTCATCAGTGAGGGTGTTGTCTGTATAATCCTTACTTCATTTACTGCATCAGCTGGACTGTACCTAGTGAAAAAGGGCAGTGTACAGACCAAAGAGAGATCTCAACCAGCCTGTTGAATGGTGCTCTGAGAGCCGGAGTCTGTCCCTGCCTGTACCCAAGTTCTTCTGTGCAGTGTAAGCCACACAGAATAAAAAATTTGCATTAAGAGTGTACTTCTCATTTTATGTGGGCTTGAAGTAAGACACAGGACCCAATTTGAAGAAGTGCTGGACATTCACAGTTTTGATGAAGGCTGTGAAAGTTCTGCTTTGAACAGCTACAAAATGCAAAGTTCTCTGAAAAATGCAGGAATTCATTTTTTTTACGTTGACCACCACATGTTAGAGCACACCTCTAATCTGTCAGAGGCAAAAGAGGAATAATGAAACCAGCTCATCTTGCTGGAATTCTGTGAATATAAGCTCTTTAAATAGAGTTTTCAGATACTGCATTACTGAGGTTAAAAAAAAAAAAAAAAGAAAAAAAGAAAGAAAACTCATAAGGAAATTAATACTCTGTCTTCCAAATGAGATGTGAATATTATTTGGGAAATAAAGCATGGGGCCATGTGTAGAGCAGTGAAGCAAAACAAGCCTCTGAGAGGGCTTACTGGGTTACTGTACATTCAGTGAACTGAAAAGGATAAAGGAAAAAACAAAAATCATATCTGATTGTGTGATTGGAGCCTATTCATGAGACATATTCACAAGGAGGCTGAAATAAGTTGCCTAGTCTACCTTAATTCTGACATTTCTTAATTTTTGAAATACTGTTTTTGTAATTTAGTGATTTATCAATGTAATACAATACAGTATAGAAGCTACTATCCATTAAAACATAAATTAAGTAATTATACAAGTGATATAATTTCAGCGTATTTCAGTCCTGCAGTCAGTGGCAGAGCTCAGGCATGCATTCAGTTAATTTCAGTATATAATACTGTTAGATACAGTAAAAAAGTTCTATTTTTTTGAAATTAAAAGACATTTCCAGTACTGACTTTCTAATAGGCATGACACCTTGCAAGTACATTTAAGAATAAGCACTTAGTTCCTCTTTGAAATCAAGAGGAATTTATTTCACCTAACTCCACTGGGAGGAATATCAGACTCTCTGAATCTAAATTACATCCTTTAGTCAGGCAAGGCAACATTCAGTCTAGAGTGCTCCTTTGCTTTTTCTAATTTATAATTTAATTTAAGATGCAGAATTTTAAAGATCCCTGTCAAAAAGAGCTTTTCTATAGCTTTAATAAAATCTACTACTTCTATTCTAGGAAATATGAAATTATCATATAAAATAAGGAACCTGAAGGAACACTTCTTTTTTGCTATTTTTAGTTTTAAATAGCATTTTCCAAGGAGCATGAGAACATTTTCTGTCGGAAGATAAAATCAGGAATTTCTAATTTCAGGTTTTTTTGATCTGTTTAATTAACACTGACAGCTAGTTTTTTATTGACAAAATAATGCTGTGTGTGAGGAGAATACCACAAATATAATAAAAAGAAATAGATGAAGTAGTATAACGTTTCATTAATAATGAGTAAGAGTGGTTATATTTCTCACACTTGGTATTAGTTCCTCTCATGGTAATTTTTTAAGATTTTTATTGGGGGGGGGAAGCAAGAGTGTTCTTTCATTAAAAGTTTATGAGAAAAGTAGGCACACTCACCCTTTTTTAAGCACTAACTCTCAGATCAGAATAGTCGGAGGCCAGATTCAGTTCCTTGTGTGGGCTCAAAGGATTCTCATCTGCAGATCTCTTCCTGGAAGAGTATCATAACCGGCCCTATCACCACAAAGCTGCTTCAGGTGATGAGGGGCAAGAGCCACGAGTGCCAGTTTCGGTTTGCCAGATGTTCTAATGTAGTAGCAAACAAACTAGCAATATTGCAAAAAATTTCATTTGCAAAATCAAAAGCATTAGGCTCCTGAAGTGTTATCCTGGAAGAGGTCTGTCATATTCAATTTTGGTCATTTTGCTTTGCTCGGAGAAATGTTGCAGACAGGAAACTACTCTAGTTGTTAAATCAAAGACGTTGAGGGCCGTGCTGCTGTTTCAGATTCTGCCCTATCCATTTTGTGCCAATTTTTATCTATCGTTGGTAGATTTCACTTCATACAGTTATAAGAAAAATAGTTGTTCAGAGCCTAAAGTGCAAACAAATATCTTGTTGTTCAGAATTTGTAAAAGAAAGCCTGTATCACAGGAGAAAGTCTGTGCTGTGAGACTGTTGTGCCAGTTCCATGTTGTGTTCTTGTGTTTTCATGTAGCTACATACAGAAGCACAGTCCATCCACTTCAATTCATCCAAGTCCAAATGTAGTAATGAAAGATTGCTAGACACTAAGGAAAGTCTGTTTACCCAAGTTCAATTACTTTCTTTAGCAAAATGTTTAATTTCAAAATTTTTTATACTCATTTTCTTTTTTTTTTTTTCTTCTTCCCGCTGTCTCCCTGAGACTCACTGTATGATAAAAGCTCAGGCAAAGTTACTCTGAGACAGTTCGAGCTGTTCTGTAAGCAACATATATTCAAAAGTAGTTTGGTGAAGTGAGCTAGCTTGCTGCTCTGATTAAGCAAAACAATGTGTCAGTGTGCTTTTAAACTGAATTTTGAGTGGTTATGAAAGTCAGATTGAAGATGAGATTGAAATGGTGCAAGTTAAACCCTGAACAGAAATGAGGCTCAGTCTGCAGTGGTTTGGTTGCTTGAGGCATTTTCCCATTCTGCCAGTCTTTTCTTCCAGGTGGACGTAAGCAGCAACAATTATTTGATCCTGCAGTTTCTTCAGTAGGTAATTTTCCAGACGTAGGTGTCCGTACTCCCAAAGTATACACAAGGATGGAGCGTACCAGATGAACGAACATGTCCTAGTTTAAGGATCCATTGCTCACCTGTGTTTGGCCAGAGGAGTTGAGCAAGGTGCGTCCCCATGCCTGGGGGCGAGGACATGAGAATCGGGACTGCTGACAATAGCAGCCAGATAAAGGGTAAGCTCTGCATGGTGGAACAATGTTCCCTGTACTAGGGCAGCAAGAAAAGCCTGACTAGCACTTGTTAGGATGGGAAGCAGGAAGAGGGAAGTGATTTTCTCTGTCCTTATGGTCTGAGCAGACAGACTGGGGAAATTTGTGTTGAAGGCCTGACAAGGAAGCTGGGGAACTCTGGACTGCTCTGAAATCAGCAGTCCCCATCCAAAGGGTGAGACATCCTGCAGAAGGCAATTGTGGCCACTTTCTCTTTAAAAAGTGCTATCAAATAACTGCTTGGTATAAAATATGGGAACAGCCGTGGGAGCCAGAACCATTACCAGTAAATGCCCTGTGCAATAGACCTGAAGGTCATTCTGCCATTTCCCAATTTCCTTTTGCACTCCGCTGCACTTGGAGGTGGCAAGGAAGGAAGTACCCTAGCTAATACTTTGATTGCAGCAGATGCTTGGTCCTGGGATATATCTGCTTGAACCTCTGTGGTCAGTTCAGATTGCTTGCTATGTGGATGAAATCGTTTGGGTGTTAGCCACTGCAGCGTGTGAAAGGTAGGTGGCACTTCCACCACGATCGAAAGAGGCTGAGCTTTATGCTCGTCGTCAAAGGAAATACAGAAAATGTGCACCTGCTTTTGCAGGACTCCAGGCTGTACATCCCAGTGTTAAAAAAACATTCTTCTGAAGCCATGAAGAAAGCACGTAAGCTCCAGAGAGGGCAGTGCTTCGTGTGAGCTGAGTGCTCCTTGTGTGAGGGGCTAGTTTGACGTGTCCTTTTGCTTATCTCCTTGGGACTGTGTGTACAAAGTGAGTTAAGTTACCCAACACAGAGGTCCACACCACTAGCCAGGCGCTTTAAAGACAGGACTAGAGGATCTACAGTCTTTACAGGCTGTAGCCTTAAACAGTTGTCTACTTGGAGACTCAAGAAAATTCATCCAAATTAGCTCTAAAGTAGATTAGCTAAACGATATTAAAGCCTTGTATAGATGTTCTCATTCACAATTAATGTTATTTCCATTTAGCTTAATTTACTTGGCTAATGAATTAAAGCAAATCAAATCAAGTCTACTTTAATTCTGAACAAGAATGTCCAATGTCCCTATAGGAAGGTATGTAGCTGAATATTCTGAGTTCACATACTTAACTAGAGCATGTTAGCTATTCTGAAAATTCCTGTGTAGAAAGGCCCCCAAAGAGTTTGCCATACATTCTGGGACCCTGACAAAATCCAAGCGCTTTTTCTCACACTTAACATCTTTTTCAAACCGGTATTTCAGGCTAACGCTGCTCTAGTCTGCATTGGATACCCAACAGGATTTGTAGCCACACTTCTGCCTGTATATCTCGAAACCACAGGAGGGGTGTGTGTGTTTGGGGGGGTGTAGCTGTCACTTAGTACGTGCTGTTCATTCCTCTGCGCTCCTCAGCCCTGCTACGACTGCAGTACCGCCGGCACCGTGGGGCGTGCTGGCGTGAGTCCTGCCCTTCCCACCCAGCACGCTGCTCTGCTGCTGTCACAACCCTTCGCCAAACCGCCCTCTAGTAGGAGGACTGCCCCGGCGGAGGAAAGCAGGCCACGTGGAGCTGCAGCTCCGCTGCGAGCTGGCGTCTTGGAGCTAGCCATGTCCGGCAGGGTTAGCTGCGTATTTGTGGGCAGAGGTGACTCAACTCTTTCCTTACTCCTGGAATGTCAGGCACGTTCGGTCTGTAGCAGTTCCACTTTATTATAAATCTGACGTATTTTTTTCTATGTTCACTTTTAACTTGACAAGCTACATTTTTAGACTTTATATCAATCATTTGTGAAACCTTTTTTTCAAGAGTTTACCTGTATGATGCTTTTTTTGTCTCTTGGGAATAATTGTCATTGAGATATTGTTTCAGTGACAAATTTGAACTCTTCATTGATTCATTTTTAATTCCTGTTCAAAGGTTTGTCATTTGAAAATCGACAGAACCTAATCTGTACCAACAAGAAGGGCGATAACCTAGTTAGTTCTTTTTTTTTCCCCTGTCTCAGGATCCCAGTGCCTGGATGAAACCAATGCCAAGCAGCCCACAGCAGAGGCGTGTTACAAATTACGGCATAGTGAGGCACTGCAGGCCAATATCCTCATTGCTCCAGGGAGCTGTAAAACTTGAATGTTTGGGACTACATTCAAAGAGGCATTTAGGCACCTGATTCCCAAACTATGTGCTTAAAATACCCTACTCAGCCACCACTCAACCTTGGAAGCTCCTAATTCCATAATCACCTACCTTTTCAAGTTTAAGCCCTTCAGGCTGTTACAGGTGGACTTTGCACCACCCTCGAAGTTGCTCAAGTCTTCAGAGGTCAAACAGTTCATTGCTTAATGTGCGTGTAGCACTAATCAGCACAAATTAACTTGGCATTCCTCTGCCTGACTTTCTTAGAGTAATGGTAGATATGCTAGAGCCCACCTGAAACAGACTGCCAGGATTAGTTTTCATAAAATGAACTGATAATTTCCAATTTTAGAAGAGGGCTAAAGAACCACACCACACATTTTCATACAAGATTTGTATATAGTTAACACTGCAATAGACTGATATTGGGATCCTGACTAAATAGAAATAATTTTTTGAATAATTCCAAATTATGAGTGTTTAATAAACACCATCAGCCTGCTTAGCTCTAACAAGAAGCTTGGGCATCTTGTCACTGTTGTGGCTAAATAAAGCACATATTCTCCTTTAGACCTGAATAAAAATAATTGCAATCTGATTGCATCAATTTCTGCTGAAAAAATACAATCTGAAGGAAAAGAAGGTCTAGATTAAATATAGTACTTAAGTACCTGGAAGGTGAACTCTAATACTCTTTTTGTAAGCATCTGATCCCTGAACACAGGAACACAGGTCCCAGAAACTACAGCCCTGACTTAGCTACCTGTGCTTTCCATGCAGACTTTCCCCTCTGGCCAGCTCAGAGGGATGAGAGCCAAGACTCACACACTGAAGGATGAGACCCAAGACCTACACACTGAGGGATGAGACCAAAGACTCACATACTGAGGGATGAGACCCAAGACCACCCACGCTGAGCCTAGAGCTCTTCTGTAGGAAATTCTGAATGCAAGATGTATTTGAACTCACACTCAGCTAGAAAGGCTGTCTTTTATTTATTTTTTTTTCCTGTAGACTGACTTTGAACCAAAGACAGAAATAAACCTGAAAAAAATAAGTAGATACCAAGACTTTCTTCTCAGGAAGGGACCTCATCAACAGAGTAGACACGAAGGATGACATCGCAGGACGTGTGAGACGTGTGCTCAGAGCACACTGGCCACATGATGCTCTCCCTGCTTGTCCAGGGGCAGCACTTCCCACTCTGTGGATCCTAATTGGATTTAAACAGAACCTGGGAGTTTACAAGCCAAAATAAGATTGATTTCACATGCTTTTAAGATTCAGTAGCTGCTGAGCACAGAGGTTCTTGAATCACTTTTTCATATTACCCATCTCAAGTCAGTCCAAGTTCTTGTTTCCAACTTGGGCATCAGGAGTTGCTGAGGGAAGAAATAAACCATTGGGTTTTTAGGTCTCTGCTCTGAGCCTTTTTTCAGTCATGAATAATTCTTTTGCAATAGCTGAAAAGTACATTACATGCCCCCAAGAGGGTCTCCTTGGGCAGGTACATTAGCATGACAAGACTTAGAGGGAAGATTCAGCCCTCTTCTGTGGCCCGATAGAGACTGTTGGGAATATCTGTAGGTGTTTGAAGCACTGGATTTCTGTGGAGATCAGTTCTCCCAAGTGCTTGTTCTCTGCATACAGAAAAAGACATTTTTTTCCCAATATTTTGGCATATATAATGAATCACATCTTCTGCTGTATGAAACATAATGTTATCAAGTTAGTTCCCACTGTTTCAGTTCCAAAATAGCAAACACTTGTATCATTTTTTTCTTCCTTCTCAATTCACCTTCTTCAAGACAATTCTTAGACTAAGACTTTTTGAAATCATCTCTTTCTCAGACTTCAAAAAAACTATAAAATGAATGAAGTCATTAATGTCAAATTTGATAGCAAGTAATTATTAGAACTGCCAAGTAACAGCATGATAGCAACAAAGAATAACACCCAGTATTTTGCATTCACGGTATGTTGACCTTGCATAGTTCTGACTCAGACAATAAGTACTTTTGTAATCAGTGTCCATTTTCAAATGCTTACAAAAGAGAATTTCCATTAGAAAGAAGGCAAAAAAATAAGCTTATTTCCATTCTGCCTGATGGTTAGTGTATATGTTTAAAATGCTCTGACTGAAAAGAAATTCAGATGCATATTACTGTTCGATATTATTTGCTTGCTTGGTCACTGGTGTTTTCATGCATTCAGCAGAACATCAGTAAGCCGTTCTCCACAGAGCTTTCCTTGTGGCACCACCAGTCATTCGAGTGGAAATGAGATTCAGACTGAACAAACTTTTAAGTTTATATGTTTATTGGTCAACAGGTCACAGCATTTAGAAAAAGAAGCTGGATTAGCGTAAAAACACAAACTGTAACAATTAGTGTACTTTTTTGGTCTCCTTTAGATGTCTATTTTTCCCTTTAAGATACTACAGGGTTAATTATCAGCGTGTTTTGAACTGGACTCTGCCTGTGACAGTGCTGTGTTACTCTGGGTGTCTCCAAGCTCCTTGCTAAAGCCTGGTTTGTGAGAAGCATTTGTTGTCCTTCCAGCATCAGATAATATCTCTGTTTTAACGTTGGATGAAAACAGATCATAGGAATATGTTTGCTCAGTTCTTCCTCAAATTTATCTAGCAACTTATGTTAGGAAAGTGGCACCCTTTGCTAAAATGAAAATATCCAATTCATTTTGACAGCAGGATCTGTCAGCTATAGTTTGTTGGATATTTATTACCCACATTGCCAGGAGTCAGCAGAAGTACAGTGTATTTGTTACTGACATCTCCCTTAAAAAAAGGCAAAAAAGACTTAATGAGAAGAAAATATGATGAAGTGTCTGCTCATTCAGGTGTTTTAACCAGAATGCTATACATTAGGCAACATGTCAATATACCTATATCCTTAAAGTACTGCAAATTTTTAGGTCATTTTATTATTCTTATCTGTTAATCGCTTTGCGACTGACAGACTTTGAAGCAGTGTATTTTTCTCTTATTGTACACGCTGGAAAAGTGCCCAAAGCATTAACTCATCAACCAGCCATTTGTACCTGCTGCTCACTGTCTGCTGCCACTAAATCTGTGCTAATGATGCTCGCTGAGTCTTGGGAGGATCAGGATGAATTTGTAAATTGTGCTCGTGCCAGGAAAACGAACGCTCCTTACAAAGACGACAAAGAAAGCAGCTGCTTTTAGATGAGATGAATCACTACATTACATATTACTCTTGGGTAATAAATTATATTTTCTCTCTCAAATTCATTTTTTGGAAGCACATGGTTATATGGCAACTAAAGCATGTCAGAAATCTTTCAAAGCCTCTTGAGATGGAACAAAAGACAGTATCAGATTTGGTATTTTTGAATAGACTTATGTTTAGGTACATAGTGTTCTGTTATAATGTATTTCTTTTACAGGTTCTTTCACGTGTTGTATCCTAATTAAAAAAAAAAAAAAAAAAAAAAAAAAAACAGCAACCTTTAAATATTAAATATTTTATATGTTTTTCCCCTTTATTAATTTCAGGAGTTTTCCCAGCAACAACGAGCAGAGGTCTGCATGTCTGAAATGCGTACGTATAAAGTATATCCAAACCAACAGAATAAGATGAGAGCAAGTATTCTAATGCATTATTAGTCTTTCTTTTTCTGTAGTAATTAGATTTAGACAAATAACGATTCTTGAATTAAACTGTTAAGGTTTAGACTATAACAACAATAAATTCTTGGCTTTACTTACACGTACGGTGTGCTTCCTCTTTGCCCATAAACCGAGTTTTGAGCGTTGGTTTGTTATTTCACCCCCAGAAGGAACAGAAACGTTTCTGAACACCCCCGGAGCTGCTGGCGGGGGTGGCCGAGCCCTTTGCGCCCGGTGCCCCCACGCAGTGCCCAGCGCGCACAGCTCCGCCGGAGCCAGCCGCCTTTGAAAGCGCGTCCCCCCGCAGGGTTTTCTTCCCCGAATTCACTCGCAGAACCTCTCTCCCGCAGAAGCGAGACGTCCCGGGCCGGGGCCATTGCCGCATCGGAGGCAGCGGGGGCGTCCCAGCCGAGCGCTGCCCGTCCCAGCCCCAGCGCCCGTCGGTGCCTCAGAGCAGCCTGGTCCTCCACGCTGCCCGCGATCGACCCGGGAAGGTCACAGAGGGAAAAAAAAAAGGCATTTAAATGTAATCCTTTGGGTGGGGGGAGTCTGGGGTAGGCAGACCTGATAACAACCATGTCACCCGTTGGCTACGGCCATGGCAGGATGCTGATTTAACAGCATGCTACACCTGGGCCAGGACCTTGGAAAACAGAGTGTTTTGTCTCTTCCGTGGTTCAGCCTCAAGATCCATTATCCACATCAGTATTTTAAGGTAAAAATATTGCTTTAATACCAGTAAAGACAAGCCATTGAAGTCGCCACAGGAATCATCAAAAGGAAACTTTGGCCATAAATGAAAGACTTGCACTTCCACCTGGGGAAAGGTATATTGATATGTTAAACCAGATCAACTGTAGGAAATGCTGTTGTGCAGCTGTAAACACCACAGGCCCCGGGATCTGTTTGAAATGTCAGGGAATAGTGGGAAAATCATTACAGCTTTGGCAAAAGGAGACGGAGGTCAGAGGGAGGGTTTTCCTTACAGATACTCTCTGATGGTAGTTTCACCAGGAAATAATTGTATATTTTCGTTTTTGCAGGCACTTTTCCCGGCTCGTAATACCACACCTGCCGGGAGCTGCGAGCGTGGCGCACGGGGCGGCCGGCGCGGCGGCCGGGTCCCGCTGCCGGCGGAGAGAAGGCGCCGCTCGAGCGCGCCCGAGGAGCGTGCCGCAGGCGCGTCGGCACGAGCAGGCAGGCGTGCGGAGCGGAGCGCGAGCCTGCAGCGCAGCGAGTCTGCACTTTCTTTTGCCTCTTCTAGACATTGTCTTGAGCAGAATGAGAAGGGGAGGGAGGGGGCTTTTTGAAGAATAAAAATAAAGGTTTTCTTACACTACTTGAACTAAGATGATGCAGACCGGCTGTGCAGAAAGGCATTTGAAATAGCCCGATGATAGGAAAAGGGCCTTGTTATGTCTGCAGACGAGGTAAAGAGGCAGACATGAAGAGGGCCTAGGACGAGATGTGAACTAGAGTTTTGGGATGCGCAGTAAAATTGAAGGGGAGCTCAGCAGAGAGATGGAAAGAGCATTTTAGGATCTTCTGTTTTCGTAACTGTTGCCAGTGTTTTCTGATTTGCCGGTGTCCACTGGGACTAGCTACACTGCTTGTGCCTGTGGCCAACCTAATAAATGTCTGTAAACATAATACATGCTCCGCAGTCAGAATATGTATTCTAGAAGCAGAAAAAAAGGTTTGAAAACTGCTCTTCAGGCTCGTGAGCAGGACTGTGACTCCTTGCTTAGAGCCAGAGCTGACCTGCTCCTGGTGTGTAAATGAGCCAAAAGCACAACCTTGCAGGGCGCTGCTGGCTGGGCAACCTCAGAAGTCACCAGCTGCCACCAGCAATGCGCTGTCCCGTCTCTCCTGGCAGCTGCTGTTTGTCAACGACTGTTCCCAGCAAACATCCAACATCCCTTTTCTCACTCCAGAAGTTAACCTCACCTCTCCTATCCCACACCCCAGTACATCCCAGCTCTGGTTCTCTGAATCTAGCCGAAAGTGAGAAAATGTTTTGTTACTATAAAGCCGAAATGAGACATGATGAGTATGAAGAATGGTGTGATAAGAACAGATTATGCCTTAGCCCTACTTCTCATTCACAGAAGCGTGTGCTAGCCAGATGCGTAAGCAGATACTGAGGACAGAAGGCTTCAGTAGTGACAAATTGCACATATACATAAGCAGAATGTTTCTTTAAAATTAGCAGCTTTCCTGGGCCAGATCTGCAGCTGAGATCGATTTTGGGAGGTTGGATGCAATCCAAAAAATTTGGGATGCCCCTTTTAAAATGCAGAATTCTCACACTCCACTCAGCAAGTCTGACTTTTGCTCTGCCCATGAGTCCCCGTGAGACGGAGCAGGTCTGCTCCTGCGGAGGGGTCCAGCGTGATGCCAGGCTCCTGCAAGCCAACCCCAGCTGAGCCGGGCTGCGCTGCTCCCCGGCTTGCTGAGTGCCTGCTCAGAGGCAGTGCAGGAAATCTACAGCATCCATTTAGCTACTAATTTACTGAGTGAAATCTTTGAATATTAACACTTTTTTCAGGAATGTCCATTTGCAATGTTTGTTCTACTCAAAATAACTGTTTCTTAAAACATCTGCGGTTGTTGTAAGTACAACAAAAGGCCTGAGATGACCAGATATAACAGACTTGGGCTTAGCCTCAGTCATGTAATGCTTTTAGTATGATCTGCACTGACAACTAAAATGTGTGTTTTTCATGACTAAATAAAAAAGAAAAATGTGAGGTTTTCTCTAGTGTTGCCGTTAATGTAGTGGGAACACTTTAGTGGAACATGAATCTTGCAGGGACTCGCAAATATTATGCAGAAGCTGAGCTGTTTCCTGCATTAATGGATTGGCTGCTGTCCAAACCGAATCTTCTGTATGAAAACAGGCACATTTTAAAAGAGATTACTCAGCAAATTCTTCATTTTCAGCAATAAAATAAACAGTATAGTCAAGAAACACCTTCCCAAATATTTACTATGTTCATGTTAAAAACAGCAGACAAGAGTACGTGCAGAAAATTATATTCACAGGCACTGCTAATTCCTAAACTGTTCTTAGAAAAATTTAAGTCATTTCAGATGACCTTACACTTTGCTTGTTGTGTACTAACAGGGCTCTAACTTTTAGCCCTGAGTGAAGAGGAAAGCCTAAAGAGTTGTATAGTTTAGGTAGCGTGGATTTGGCCTTATATCCTGAACTCAGAGCCTATGCAACTTTTGGAGAGGGGCAGCAGGGGTGAAGGAGGAAAGCCAGAAAAGAAATAGGATAAAAAAAGATTCAGAGATAGGCACAGTTCAAAGCCACATTCAAGGACGTAGCCATAGTACATAGCTAGATATTAACAGTCTGATGAAGAAATTAATTGCTGCACAGTTTCTGTTAAGAAATCATATTTTATTCCAGTCAAAAGTTACTTACTTCCCACAAAGACTTTTTTTCTCAAAAAAAAATCTTTCTCCTCGCTTTAAAATCAGTGCAATAAGAAGGGATGAAAAAATAAAGTAAGAACCTTCTCCTGTTGAGATAGCAATCAGCAATGTGCCCTTGTGACCAAGAAGGCCAATGGTATCCTGGGGTGCATTGGGAAGAGTGTTGCCAGCAGGTCAAGAGAGGTGATTCTGCCCCTCTACTCAGCCCTGATGAGGCCTCATCTCAAGTACTGTGTCCAGTTCTGGGCTCCCCAGTCCAAGAAAGACATGGAGCTACTGGAAAGAGTCCAGGATAGGGCTACAAAGATGATCAGAGGGCTGCAGCACCTGCCCTATGAGGAACGGCTGCGAGAGCTGGGCCTCTTCAGCCTGGGGGAGAGAAGACTGAGGGGGGATCTTATCAATGTGTATAAGTACCTGAAGGGAGGGTGTCAAGGGGACAGGGACAAACTCTTCTCAGTTGTCCCGTGTGACAGGACAAGAGGCAATGGGCAGAAATGGAAGCACAGGAAGTTCCGCCTGAACGCGAGGGGGAATTTCTTCCCTGTGAGAGTGACGGAGCCCTGGCACAGGTTGCCCAGAAAGGTTGTGGAATCTCCTTCTCTGGAGATCTTCAAGGCCCACTTGGACACAACCCTGTCCAACATGCTTTGGGTGACCCTGCTTGAGCAGAGAGGGTGGACTAGATGATCTCCAGAGGTCCCTTCCAACCTTACTGATTCTACGAATATTTCCAAAACCAAAAAAGCTATACTCTAAGAAACCTTGGAGGAGTTCAGAATCTGAACTTGAATTTTACAGACAGTATTTAATGATCAAAACCCAAATATAAATGCTTCTTGAATTTTGCACACTTGAAATCCTACTTTGAATCTTTACTAACATGCTTGAGGACCACCTTGAAAATGCTCAGAAATATCATAGTATTCAGCTGTGCTTTGCATCAAGCAAGATAATGGGATAATTTTCTGTAAAGGCATGCTATTTTCTGCATGTCTTACATTAGGTAATTTTTTTTGGTTTTCTTCCTCATTAGCAAAATCCACTTGTACTATACAGAAGGCAATAATGCCTGCATAACGCAAAGATGTATCATTCTACATTACTCATGCTATTAAATTTCAAAGATAAAGATTAAAAAAGTCATCCAATATTTATAAATATTTATGCTTACAAGCATATTAATTATAGGATTTTAAAACCTATTTTCTCTATAAAAAAATATTTCCAGTGTTAAGCTTGCTAGTGGAATACCTTTATGAGATCAAATATTTATAAGAGATCAAAACAGCTCCAATCAAATTTAAAAACTGCATTAAACAGACTTTCGAGTTGGCATATGAAGAGATTTTTTTTTTTTGGCCACTTTCTTGGTAACCAGTGGAAATGAAAACGCTATGCTAAGTGCACAAACGCTTGTGCTAGCGCGTGGTGATCCTGTGTTAGCTGTCCTTCCCCTGCTCGTGTCCCGCGCAGAGCAGCCAGGCACACGCGCTCCCCTCGGCCCGCCCGACAGATCGAGCAATGTTTCTGAGTCCTCCCCGGAGCTGGTCCAAGGCATCTGAAAAGATGGGGCTGTACGTCTTGCGCAAGCAAAAGCTGGTGCCACTGCCTATTTCTTCAGCACAGGGTCAGTAAATAAAATGAATAAATAGCAGCTTTACTCAGGAACAGTTTCTTAGTTTTAGCAATCTGCCAGGGAAAGGGACCCTCAGTATAGGACAGGTCACCGCTTTCCAACTCCAAAACAATGAAGCTTCAGCAAGTTGCAAAAGCCTGTGATACACAGCACACATTTGTTTTCTCTAGTCTATTTTATGTCCACAAAAAACCAAAAACTAAGGACATTTACAAAATTTTCCTGCAAAGATAAAACATAGTTTTATTTCCTCTAAGTGCAAGTGTTATTAGTGCAACTTTATGTATTAAGTGACATAAATTCACATGGCTCCCATTGATCTTCCCACAGGTAAGAGTTAATATTTGTGGAGTGCTGGTTTAGTTATAATCTACTCATAACTCCTAGTGGTAGGAATTTGAATATATTTCCATACATTTTATCTAACTTTTGGAATGTGAAGGGTAAAATTTAGTATTCAGAAAATTTCATTGCTCATAACTTGGGAGATGCGTGCAGTTAAGTTTCCGAATGTAGATGAGAGCCATTTCAAGCTTAAAGTTGAGGAAGTGAACAGAAAAAGGCAAATGCCAAGCAAACAAATTACACATTAAATTCAAACAGGACACTGATCTGGCCACAGGAATCCAAAGCTGCCTGAGTGGCACTAAGGCACCTCTGAGTTTACGTTCACTGTTAGGACACGTGAGAACATACACAGTTATACAGTGCATTTTAAAAATTGATGACCAAAGCCTCATATGGGGAAATTTCAAAGTACTTATTAAGAGTCTGATCAGAAAATTCTAAAAAACAAGTGGAAGTATATATTCATGATTATAGGAGGTTATTACAGAGCAGAAGGTAATATTAGCCATGACACTATCAGTACTCTGCACAGGGGGTATGAGTGGAAAGCAGTAAAATGACCAGAAGTATCGCAACAGTTTGTACAAAAACAAAAATTTCAGGATCTCAAGCGATTTAATTAACAAATGATTTGCAAGAGAGGGCACAAATGAATTTTTTACCTTGCTATGTCACCATGAACAAGTCAAACAACCTCAATCCTTCAGGATGCAACACAAAACACGGTTACGTTTCCTCCCCTTACTTTCCAGAGGAGAAACACAAGACGCAACAGCGGAGCAGCCCCTCTCTGCACCTCGGGACAGGGTCAGCCGAGCCACGGGAAACCTGGCCAGGAAACCTCGCTTGGCAAGAGCAGTGTGGACTGTTTCGGGCCGGTTTGCCGATCTGCGTCCGCTCGCTGGCGGGTCAGAGAAGCCACTCTGGCTGCGGAGGGAGGGATGCAGGTTGATCAGCCTCTGGGCAGCACCAGCCACCAGGCTCACTCAGCCAGTATCGTCTTACACAGCCTTGTTTTTCGCCCAGGAATCATATTCTGACCTGGTAATCTGCAAGTTACATTAAATTTATGGCTGAGCTGCTGTGTTCGGTTCATTTGAGTGAAAAACACTCATCTGCATTCAACCGCAGTGATACTAGCACTAGTCTTGGGGTTTTCCACTATTGTCCAAACTAGGGTGTTTTTTTCATCTATGCCTTGTCCCCAGAGCCATGCACAATACTTAGAGAAAACTATGACAGTTACACTAAACTTGACCAAGTGATAGCTTTGCACCAGCGGATATTCCAGTAGATCATGCATAGTCAGGACTTACCGAAGTCCATCCTATCTGAATGCCAGAAGAGATATACCCCTTGCCCAGGTGGAGAATATGCAGAACTCCTTTGAACAACAAAATGATCTCATTCAGAAACATCTAATTCCTGGAGAATATGAATGCAACACAAAGAGCACACTGGAGATGAATAACATCAGAAATGGATATGGCAACAGCAGAACTTCATATATATATATGTATATATATAGTATTTTCATATATATTCATATATATATTGTATATTCACAATGATTAACATCTTTAATGTCCTGAAGGATCTGTGGCCAGAGATATTAAAAAATGTTAAGACAGTCTTGATACTAAAACTTCTGCCAGAGATGAATGATGGAAGAGATAAGAAAGCCTAGTATATTGGAGGGAGTTAATTTATTTCCAGGCTCAAAAAAACCTGGAGTTTAACATCTTTATGAGTAGGTGACTGTTGGCAACCAGTACAAAGCTGGTATATCAAGAGTATCCTAGGATCAAATTACACATACAAATGCTATCACATTAAAGCCACTCAACAGACCCAATGCAAATAAGTTTGAACCTGTGGAGCTAAAGTGCACATAACAGTCCTGGGCTATTCCGTACTGTCTTGGACACTAATTAAATTCTGCCGGCGGTAGGCATGTCGACCCAGCTAACCTAAGATCTGCTATCACAGTCCCACCGAAACCACTGAAACTTTTGGGGCAGGCCAGCCCAGCTGACACGACACCTGGCAGCAGAAGGCATCCAAAGTACAAGCAAAGCGGCACAGGGGCTCCGTCCCCCTCAGCCCGCGGAAGTCCCGGCTGGACAAGTGTCGGCCGGGATGAGCTCAGCTGCTGTCTTGGAGACCTCTCTGCATCGTTCTGCTGCAGACAGATGACAGCAGTAACAACAATGATTACTTAATCCTTTTTGTTTCTGGCTCCTGTCTTGGCGGGGCAGGAGCAAGGCCATGACTGAAGGGCACTGACACAGTAGCGTGACCAGCTTGGCAATAGCACAGAGCACGAACATGTTCCTTGCCACGCACCACGGCTGTGCCGGCGACAGGGGGAGGTCAGCAGGAAACACCACCACAAGCAGGGAATAGTGCGTGAGTCCGGGATCAAGCTAAACCCTCAGCTTCCAGGTACGTCGGTCTCACTTAAAGACACTTTCACTGTGGTTTTGGCAATGAGCAGAATGGGCTGAATTTTGAGGATACCATAGAGGCGTTTAAGGACTGTTACTGGTCGGATTGCTATGATAGCGCCCAGAAGAGACGCTAAATGCGGAATTAAACACAGATTATTCAAAGGAGGGTTGGCCAGTGATCAGTGGCGACTCTCCGTTAGCGCTGCACAAAGGGTGATTTATGTCATTGTTAGCACAGCTTGTGCAACGCTCCAAACAAATGAATAGAAGTCAGAATACAGCTGCCTGCTAAATCCATGCCCCAGAGAGAAGACAGACACAGGGGATTTTGTGATCTGATCATATAGAAGAATTGTCAGCTTTTGGCAACTGCATGATACGTTGTTGATTTTGTGAGCGATTCGTTGGACACTTGAGGCATCTGGGGAGGAGGAGAGGTTCCAAATCGCTCACAACATACCTCGAACTGTCGTTAAAGAAAATGCATAGGAGCAGCAGCACCAGCAACAAGAACACACACAAGAAGGCAGTCGGTCGAGGAGTCCAGACTTTCAGTTTCAGAACAGATTAAAAGCCAAAGTGCACGTGTCCTATCAAAGGGGCGTCTACAGAGAGTGACCTTAACAGATGTGGGACGCAAGCCTGGCTCAGCAGAGCTGTCGTTAGAACGGAAAAGGTCTGTCGGCATATTTAGGATGTAACTTCACTTGTAAACTGTTCACACACAAAAGTCCTCCACCTAAACCAGGGCGCAGTACAACGGTAACCTCGCCCTTCCCAAGGCAGGGAGGTGCTGTGGTGCCCTCCCCGGCACCGGCACCGCAGCGGCTCCGTGCCAGCAGCATGCTGCACCGCTGCCTCCGTGCAAAGAAAAACAGGAGAAAATGTTAGAGCCCAAGGTGAAAGACACAGGGAGTCGGGGTCCTTCAGAGGCAAGGAACTGATTATAGTAAGAAATTTGGACTTTGCTTGTCTTCACTTTGCGCTTTGTGTTGACTCTGACAGCCGATGCAAGGAGCAATAAGCTGCTGCACAAGATGAGCAAAACTGATGCACAAGCAGGTTTGCTTTGACGCATATCTTATCATTCGGTGTGATCTGACAAAAGATCCAGTCCAATCTTTGTTCCCAGTGACTGCAGTTAAGAAGGATTTGAGCACAGACCCTTTACAAGAAGTACTTCAGAATCGAAGAGAAGTCGGGCGCAGCTACGTGACATTTCTTTGCACAGTGAAATGCAATCAGGACTGTGACACAAAGCTGGGACCAAACAATGCGTAAATATGAAGGATTTCATGCAGAAGAAAGATAAGTCAAATTTTTGTTGTCCTTTTTAATCCCACATGGCAACTGTCATAATTTTGAAAGAATTAGAGCTGGACATAGTGTTCCTGCTAGAGCTGTTGTTTGTAAAGAATTTGACTCTTCCTTTGCCACATGTATAACAAGACACTTTTTCTTTAGTCGGACATTGGTTACTTATTCTGCCTTTTCTTCCTTCTGCCTTTAAGGGACATTTTCCTGCTAATAAGAAACATGTAAAAAATCTCTCAGTAGCTGGGGAAAAAAAAAGAGAATTAGAAAATTTTAATACATGGAAGAATAAACTTGCCTTGAATCTGACCACTAACAAAAGCATTAATTCAGTTTGCAATTTCCTTCATGCCCTATTCTTGCAACATAAATAGGATACAGACAGTAGAACTATTGCAAGACGAAGAGTGGAAATTCAGAAAAGATTTTCACATTTTGACGTCTGGCTTTGTTTTAAGCTGGATAAAAGCCCCCAAATTTCTTCCTAATAAAATTCCAAAGCATTCCTCTTGCTGGTTTTTCCAGCTGCTCAGTTTCAATACACTATTTAAAAAAATCTATTCCAAAAGACAAAGAAAAAATATTTTTTCCATTTTTATAAAATTCCTGTGTACTCTGCTCCCTTTATAGCATTTTGTAGCAGTTGCACATTTCAGAGGAAGATGTAATTCCTTCTATCTTTCCATCAATTTTCTTTAAGAAACTCTAAGCAGATCTTTTACCTCTCTTTTCATTGCTCCAGATTTCCCCAAACTAGCTCTCTACAATGAGAAAGGGGAAAAAAATATGAGATGAATTCTTATAATGGTTTTAATACGTATTTAAGAAGTGTCTTTTCTTATTAAATATCAATATGATATTTTAAATATACGGGGTGGTTGCAACATAAATACTCACATAATACCTAATTCTGCCACATGAAAAAAAAAATGCTGCCTTGGCAGGAGGATGAGAATCAGAGCTGCCACTAACTGCTCGCAGGTCGCTGCAGCATGTCGTTACGCACCCGGAGGCAGAGGACAGCTCCCCGCCGCCGGCTGCGAGAGCCCGCAGCGGTTCGAACCTTCTTCGCACCACGGCGTGCAGCGGCTCCGTAGATACTGAGGTGTGGTGGTTAGCAATGTGCGGCTGGTAGGAATTATTTATGGACAATTTAGCAAATTAGGTTAAGGCTTCACATGAATTCGCTCGCGGTCGCTGGTGCGGCAGGAGGGCTGGGACGGGGCTCTGCCTGCAGGAACGAGGGCCAAGGTGAAGGTGGGCAAGCAGTGGAGGGGCCTCCTGAGGGCCCCCTCTGGCTTCAGGGGGCTACAGGGGCAAGCAGGGACACCTGAATACCTGGGTTTGGCATGACTGGCTTCTGGGATTACAGTATTTTTTATTAATATGTTATTGATGGCAATTGCTTCTCTGCTTGCCTTCCATTGGCACTGGGGTTGGAGCCACCAAAGTTTTGTCATATACACCTCTGAGATGTGAATTGACAGAAGAGTAGGAAACAGGTTGATCCTTTAAAGTGTTTCAATATAATAAAACATATATCCATAAAATAAAAATAGGAATATCCCATTTCTATTTAAAATCTGCATTGCCTTTAGTCGAGGAGTATTGTAGATGATTAAAGCATGCAGGGTGCGGTGTCCCGTCCAAGCGCCACAGCCAGGAACGGGGCTGTCTGCCCGCTTCCAGCAGAACCTCTGCCTGAGGCAAGAACGGCCAAGTGCTGAATGTAAACCTATTATTGCTGAAGCATTTCCCCGTATTACAATGGTAAGCATGTAATCTGCTTAGAGAGTTCAGTGAGCTCGTCCAGGATTTTAACTGGGTTGGGCTGTAGGAAGTCTATGACCAACAAAGCGTTTATTCTAGCCCTTCGGATGGATTGCATGTCCCAGCGAAGTAGCACAGCTTGAGTGAAATCCAGCTGGCTCAAATCTCTGCTCTACTAGTGAATTCAGCTAATATGCAAAATGAGTAAGATGAGATGGAGTTATGCTAAGGAAAAAAAAGAGATTCAACATTAGCAGGAACAGAGTTAGCTAAATAACACTGGTGCAATAACAGGTTTTATAATGTGTGCTGAAATCATTAAATAATGCATTCATTTTCATCACTTGCTTTTATAAAATTGCCTGAGTGGTTAATAAATATATTTCCTGAGGACTGGGGTTTTGGCACAGAAAGGACACCATCTTGTCGCTGGTCGGTCTCCTCCCACAGATTGGGAAATGGATTAAAATCAGGCAGTTTGCAGTGCTCATTCCCAGACACCAGCTTGGCTGTGCTGGCAGCAATACCGAGTGTACGTAAGAAGGGACAGCCGACTGTCAGGCCCCACTTTACTCTATATACTGGCTCTATATGCCTGTCCTAGCGAGTGACATGGGAGTTTTACACTGTATCCTAAACTGTGCTGCTGTTATTTGATCCTGAATGATTTGACATTTCCCACATAAGTCCCCGGATAAAGCATAAAACAATTTTTTATCGTTATTTGTCCTGAAGTAAGAGCTATGCTGGGAGAAGACTCCCTTTCAAAATGCACGGGCTGGAGCTTCAGTTTGCAAGCCTGCTGCTCTTTGCACCTAGGTTTGCTGCCCAAGACAAACAATTCCAACACGCAAAATGCTGAGCTGGGAGTTGCCCAAAACTAAGCAGTGTATAGGCGAGAAACAGTCCCTGCCTGGGAAAGTTTGCAGTCTCAACTAAGGAATCTAATAATAGATAAGAAAAAGCATATCAGCATTCTTGTTCTTAAGGTTTTTGAATATTTACCTATTTGGAAAGAAACAATTTACAAAGATATACCAGTATATACGTACATTTTTATGTATATGAATGAAAAACAGAGACAACATAGTCAGTTGTTATACTTAGCTGACAACTGATGTATATCTACAGTCAAGTTGTCACAGTCCTTATTCGCTCAGCTCTCCTAGTGACTTCCAAAAGGGAAATCGTACAGCTTCCCCACTCCTTGCACTGAAAACTCTGTGGTAGGATGTGATGGGCAACAGTACAAGTAAGGTAAGAGATGCCATAAAACGGTGTGAAGCTGGACTTGCTGACAGTTCATTCCCCTCAGCACAAGATGTGACTGAACCAGGTTGGCCAGACAGATGATAATCTAGGACTTGCAAATCCTTGCATAAAGGTTTGGGAAAGTAGGGATTACCAGGAATGAGGAGCTTTATCGTGAAGTGGAAGTTACAATATCCGACCACTGTGTAAATGATAAAGGGTATTTTTTGCTACTGATTGTTTTCTGAGAGGTGTTCCATCAAAATTTCATCCTTAATTATGCAGTTAGTTGGCAGGAGAGGAGTTCCGTTGTTGTTGTTATTATTAGTAGTAGTAGTAGTTTGGCCAGCAGAAATGCTGGTAACATTTAAGAGTAGTCTGTCTGCAAAGAATTATGTGGGCTTAGGTTATGAATCACAAAATGATGCAACAGAACTATATGATGATGAGTTAGCATATATGATTTGGTTAGCATGGATCCAGTCTGCAATCTCAGGGTAGTAATTACTGAGACATTTGTCTAAGGCAAGATAACCAGGTTGTATGGTTTCCTTCCTATAGACTCCACACTTGTAGTCATCTCCACAAGATCTGTGCAAAAAACCAAAATCAATTTCTGAAAAATACCTGATTTGAAACAAGAAGAGCTAAGCCTTGCAAAGCACTGCTTGCAAACCAGCTAATCCCAAATCATGTAAAATTTAGGAAAGACATATTTTAAAAACATATACAGTAAAACGTGAATTGTATCAGAAAAGAGCATGTTAAAAAAAAGAAATGACCTCACTATTTTAATTAAGGAAGGTTGTCTCATACCTTCCTTTCCATCAGTCTCTGCAAAACTAGTGTGTTTTCTTTAACTACTTTGTAATACACTGGAAATTTCCTGTTCTGCCTTTAATGGTAAAAAGCACCTTTCAACAACACAGCAGTACATGAGTCAAGCTCCCACTCTAAATCGAGCAGTTGCAAGAGGAGATTCCCCAAAAGGAGCTTGGGTACAAGTTCCGTCGTGACCACACAGTGACTATTCCCAGAGCTGTGATCACATTGATCGCCCACTGTCCCTTATGCTTCTTCCATCTGTTGGTGCTCTTTATTTGATATAAGTTGAAGGAAGGAAAGGCTCTTCAGCCCTTTGCTATGTGTTTATTCAGTGCCACATACAACAAGGCTGGAGCATCTCAGCACTGCTGCAATATGAGCAAAGAGGGATTAATTATGAGACAGAACATTACCATGAACAAAACAGCAGCATGGGTTTGGAAACACAGTCAGCAGCAGAAACACAAACAACTAAGCAAAACTTTTTTCCTGCTGTGAAGCATCTATTGTATTTTATTTACATCTTTCAAATATACCAGGGCCCTGGACCTACCAGGTGGAATATTTCCCTTTGTCAACATAGCTGAGAAGACTGTGCTTTCAGTGTAATGACTGTGGGAGTGAGGGTAATAGAGATAAAAGTCTTCAGTTGTCCTCTCACTGTCACTTACGGCAGGTATTGTAGGGAGAGAGAGATGGTGACTAAAATACAAGTTGGGGGGATTGTCCCAAGCTTTGCTACTCTGCACTTCAGAACCAAGTTTACAAAGGTTGTAATAGTTGTAACCCCACAAATGCTGTGATAATCCACATATCGCCACATTTTTATCTGCTTTCTGAATTTTCATGTTGTAATATAATTTCCAGACTAAGGATTTTAGCAAGGGATTAGAGGATGTCCTAATGGTAGAAAAAAAATATGCAGACTGTATGTTACTGTGAGCCAAAATCCAGACCATATTTTTGGTACAGTTGAAACTACAGTTTGAAGTTCAGCTTTTACAATTCTCAAGCTTAATTATTCTGATACTAGGAGCATAGAAATAGATACTTCTGAAGGGTCTGATCTGAAAACTCACTTCCCTTGAGTGAGTACCAGCCTCGCTATTACCTTCCCAGTTAATTACACAAAAAACTCCTCGGCTTCCCAGCCCCCCCAGAAAAAAACCCTCTCCTATTAACGTTTCTGTGGAAGAAGCCAAGATTTTATACATAAAGATAGACGTTTTGTTTGTAAAAGCATTGTTTATTTCCTAGCTGAGTTTTGGGTAGGTTTTGTTTTATCTCATCAAATATTAGATCATTTTTATTATGGAAAGAAGTATGAACTCATTCTTTATGTCTCGAAATATGTTTATTAACCTTTCATGAAAAATAGACTGTTTAGAAAAAAATTGTGCTCGCGTGTGTGACTAACTTGTCTGAAAGTATACATATGGTACTCTTATTAAAAATACTAAAAGGTTTAGCTAATTGTGGAGTTGACTTGAAACACAGAATTCAAAAATTAGTCATAGATTTATAAAACTACCCCACAGCCCCTGGGGAAGACACAGCAAAAGCACATGACTGTCTTTAAAAAGGTTTTCCCTCCGTGCCTGTTTCCTACGCAAGGAAACATTGTTCTAAGTGTCGGGACCAGTTTCCAAGTTCCTCCACCTTGTATTTTTTCCTGAATATCATTCCTTATTTTCCTTTTGGCCGTATCTCTGGATCTGAGAGCTCCTGTCTTTAGTTTCTCCACCACTCCTGGATGTCCTTATGTCCACAGCAGTTCTTCAAGTTTGTGACCTCCTGTGAAGACCTTACAGGTTCCCTGGAAGTCATTCAGTCAGCTTTGGGCCCCAAACTAAGTATTAATTTTTCAAAATGTGTGCTCATGTGCTGCATCCTTCAAAGCTTCCTGGATATCTTATTGGAGGAAATTGGGAAGGGAGTAGTATGAGTACAGCTAGCGGTTGTTTTCAGTTAGCAGGGAAGAGCCCTGTGCCTTCGCTTCGCTTCGCTTCGCTTCACTTCAGCTTGTGGCTGTGACTCTGCTGCTGGCAGCTGTGTCGGAGCCTGACGTCGGGGCAGGGAGCCCCGTCGAGGTGGTTGCACTGCCCGGCACATCGGGATGATGTAGCTTCTTGCTCTTCCCCTGAACCCAGGGCTCAGCTAGGGGATCTTGTGTTTATGGCAACTACTTTCCCAACACTATGAGGCTGAAAATGCTGTCAGTGGATAGCTATTCTGTTTGTCACAGGGAGGGAGAGGGAGAAAAAAAAATGTGCAGGATGTACAGCTAACACTGATTAAGCTATAATGGTAGGACAAGGCTAAAACGCATATGGTATGTGTAGGTATATAATTTTCATGAGCACATCAAAGTTAGGTGAGTCTTCACTTAAGCAACTAACAAACTTGTTCATAAGGCAACATTACCTCAATATGTGTGGTCAAACTGGCTAACAAAATTGTAGATCTATTTTCTTGAGGGTATTTTCTATAAAAAGTAATAGTAAGAGCCTCTTTTTGCATCCTTTTCTACTAGCAGCATCATAGAGGCAGCATCCCTGAGGCTAGCAGGGACCTTGGAGATTGGCTGGTCCAAACACTTGCTCTGAGCAGGGTCACCTAGAGCAGGCTGCTCAGGACCATATACAACTGGGTTTGGAAGGTCTCCAGGGATGGCAACTCCACAGCCACTCTGGGCAACCTGTTCTAGTGTCTGACCACCCTCAGAATAAAAAGCTTTTTCCTATTTTGCATGGGATTTCCCATATTTCAATTTTTGCCCATTGCCTCTTGTCCTTTCACTGGGCACCACTGAGAAGAGTCTGGCTCTGTCTTCTTTACACCCTCCCATCAGATATCTACACACACTGATAAGGTCTCTTGAGCCTTCTCTTCTGCTAGCTGAACAGTACCAGATCTCTCAGTCTCTCCTCGTATGAACGATGCTCCAATGCCTTAATGACCTTGTGACGCTTGGTGGACTTGCTCCAGCAAGTCCATATCTCTCTTGTACTGGGAAGCCCAGAACTGGACACAGCACTCCTCATGTGGCCTCTTACCATACTGTGGCCTACAGTGACCTTACTTACACAATTCCAGGGCTCACTAAGTGTTCAGTCTAAATGGAAGAATACGGTTTTAATTTTATTAAAATAATTTTACACATCAGAGCTGCAGGAACAATTCACATAAGCCCCAGGGCATCATTAGAAGATGAGTCAAAGGCTATGCCTATCCGCCAAATACATATGGGCCTGGAGTGGGCTTGTGCACAGGAGACCTGATTGTCTACACTGATTAATTGCTGGCTCTGCTTAAGACTCCTCCAGCCAACTCTCTCCAAGGCAATACTTGCACATGGGCAGAAAGTCGGTTCACTCCAAGGACACTCCCAAAAGACAAGTCAAGTAAAGTGGTTCTTGACAGGCACCAAATAATTGTGTTAGCTCTTCAGCAGGGGACTCTCAACTACAAGCAACTTTGGCATGACAACCATTCACAGCACTGCTGGAATATTTGCTCACATCCGAACTTTGCCAGTTTTAACTTGGAAGTGGTGGGAAGCCCTAAAACTAACCAAAATGATGCTACAAAATCTGATACAGGCTGTCAAATACACCTTACAGAGAAGGAGACAGGAAGCTCATTCTTTTGAATTTAGACAAGACATGATTAGAATGACTCACGCTGAATTTCTTACCATCTAGCCAAGGAAATTAGATTTTAATTAATTACTAGCTACCTGTTTGTTGATCATGAAGTTGATCATTTAGTTGGAATGAAAATTATGATACAACACTTACAAATGCCATTTTCTAACTATATTTTCAGACTGCCGCTCAGTTGTGTTATCACACCCCACACCTCAAAAAAAAAAAAATCCTTGCATTCTATCATTTAAAAGGCTGGTAGAAATGTTAACAGCTTCAAGACTGCAAAAGCAGTAAGTGCAAACTAAATTAAACAGAACATGATGTGATGAACATGAATATTGGTGGGGAAGGGAAGAGAGAAAGGAGAATTCCATAACTCTTTTCCTCATCCCTGCCAGAAAGTTTTCCTAACTAGAAAACAGGTATTCACAGAACTGTCATTTCTTTTAAGCTAACTGCTGTTTGAGTCAACAATTGAAGACTCAGGTTTCAAACACCAGTGTCAACACTCCTCATCCGAAGGGGCTGCGATTTTGACTCCTCTAGAGATGGAAAGATGCTTCATTGTGGCATTTCCAAAGAATCTGGGGATCGCTCGGTGGCATGAGGGTTTCTTCCCAGTGAAAACTTTCAAGACTGTTACTGAAACATGAGAAGGAAGAGCAGTGCTACAGACCCACAACATGATGGTTTTAAAGCAAAGAAGTATGTCAAAGGACAGAGATCCTTCATTAATAAGTATCATTTCTACATCTATAGAAGAGACTATTTGTCATCCCAGTTGTCATTTGATTATGGCAGACTTGATAGATTGAATCAATCTTTCTGTCCATATTACACTATCTCCTCCCTTAGACAGAAGGAGACAGTAGGACACTATTCAGGCTTGCAGTATTGCGCTTTTCTTTCTCCTTGTTTGCATTCCTGAACATAACTACATACTCCTGCCTTAAATGGGTTCCATCTACTTTATCCAAGGAGCAGCTACTAAGGACACATTGTTATCATGCTGTGAACTGGCAGTCAAAACAATTCACACACCAAAGAGCCCTCTCCAAACCATGGCGATTTCAGTTATCTCCAATCAAAGAGCCATGAAAGGGCGGAGGCTCGGGCATCCTTCAAGTGAAGGTCAGTCTCTTCTGCAACTGTGCCTGTTGCATCACTTGGGCATCATGAACTAAAAATGTGTGTTGAGTCTGGATACCAGAAATTCAGTTTGCATTCAGGAAACAAAATGGCCTGAATCAGTTGCATTCATAAGCAGCATCATTTCTGAAATGCCTACAACCCAAGAAAATAGTCAGGCAAGGAAATAAAGAAGGTCACTGCATGGAGTTACAAATGAACAGTCAGTGAGACTTGGCATTAGATGCATCCAGTCAGTAAAATAGTTCTGTTGATTTTATTTGAAACAGAAAACAGACACCCCCAACCTGCACATTTGCAAAGCTTAAGAAAAGAAGAGGAACCTCTGAAGAGCAGAGAATGTAAAGGAAATTGAGAAAAGGAGGCAAATTGTTATGAACCAGAGAGGAAGAATGAAGCCCAAGAAATGGTAAGAGGAAATGGAAAATAATAATGAAGGGGTAAAGTGAAAATGAAGAAAGTTTGCAAGAATGAGAGCTGAAATTCTGCCTCTCCTGCAGGCCAATGGACTTACGTCATTGACTTCAGCTTAGCCAAGAGTTCACTGAAGGAGTACTGGAGCTCTTAGGAGCCTAGGCAAAATTACGTGATGGAGGCAAAGATTTGAGGTAAAACAGAAAGACTTGGTGTCTTAAAATCTCTGAGGAGAGGAAAGGTATTTTGAGCCAGAGCAAAGTTCAGTTGTGCTGAGGTTTTAAGACTACGATTAAAGCAGCTATTACGTCTCTATAATTTGCTCTCCGGCTGACAGGTGAGAGGGAGCTGAGGAGGAAGATTCCTGGAGAATTTTGTTTCTCTGGAAGTTATACACAGCAATGTATGCTAACACACTTCTAACTGGATTAAATATTTGGGAAACGCTATGTTTTTAGAATATTTCTGAAGAGCAGGTTATTAGATGCATCAGTTACCAAATAGCTTGGGAAATGCTACAATTGTAAAAGGAAAGTGAGCATCTGTGCCTGGCCAGCACTGCTTGGGAATATACAGACAAACCCGGTCTGCAGAGAGATAAAGTAGAGGATTAAAGTAAAAGGAAGATTGATGTGTACGATAATGAGGCTGGTGAATGGCTGGTAGACATGGGAGCTCCTGCACAGGGGGCAGAAGGATTCACCCGATCGCTCAGAGAAGGGAGTATCATCACTGACACTGCTGTAGGACTTGAGCATTACAGGTGGGAATGGCTAATGCACTTGGTTCAGGAACACTGAAAAAGCCTTGTTTTTGAATCGTCATCAGAGGAAGGAGAGAAAATTCAGAGGAATTTGTAAATGTGTTTCATGGGTTCATGAACAATGACAATAATGAAACAAAATCACTACAAAGACTGTGTGCTTTGGCACTCTTTAAAAAAAGTTTCTTAAGTAGTTTTTTCAACATGTGTCATTCTTTCTTTTGGGGTTCAGAACCTGGTAGCCCACAGGAGGTGAGGCTACCACTGCTACATGCCCTGGGATTTTGAAAATATTTTTTCCTTTTCTTTCTCTTCTTCCTACTAGGGAAAGGAAAATGCAAATGCAATAATCTGCTAAGGTCATTATGGTGTGAGCAGTACAATGTCAAAAGCAAGAACTTGATCATTCATCATATTTCTACATTTCAAAAAACCTCAAAACAAGTTAAAAAGTTACTAACTTATAGGAAGACGCCAGAGAAGCTTGAGTTGAGCAATAGGAAGACCTGACCAGAAAAAGATGCATATCCAGGCCATTATCCTAATTTAATAATAATAATAAAGCCTTCTTGTGCCATATGTGATAAGCCAGATATGAATTCTATTTTTTTATGTCCACCTTCCATTCATGTGTGATCATACAGAAGATCTTAGTTTCTGCTTCAGTGCTCTAAGATGCAGCATACGTATGTACTCTTTGTGCTAATTAGCAGATCTAGATTACTTTTATTCTTAATCTTTCTGTAATTCTTTTGTCAGAAATTTATAACACATTATTTTCTACTCTATTTAACTGATTGTAGCATCTCTGATGTATTATGGAAAGTTAATTCATTTTACTGTGGCTTGGCTATCAGAAATAAAGTGCTTTTTATGTCATCTATGAAACATTTTCCTCTCTACTTGACAAAAACATTTACTGGAATTTGCACTGAAGGAAAAATGTGCCACGTTAGAAGATAGATGGTTGGCAGTGTTCATACATATACTGATGCAGGAAGATTTTTTATTTTGTAATATTGTGCAGCTCATGTAACAGAAAAGAAAAAGAGAAGAAAATATCCTTCGATGAATTCTCAGAGCTTTAACTTTAAAGAGAAACTGCTTTAACCTTTTCAGTGTTTGATAAAACTACAAATAGAATATCACTTTGTATCTACCTGTATCCTACTTTTTGTTCCTAGACCTTGAAGTCCATGTTTGAGTTCTGAAGCACCCTTGGAAAGGCCACATGATGCAGCCTCCTGGGAAGCTAGACAGAGGGGAGTTTAGCAGAAGGTATCTTGGTAAGCATCTTCCAGGTGAGAATATCTGGGAGGCTATCTTGAAGGGCTGTCTTGGAGGGCTATCTTGGAGGGCTATCTTGGAGGACTATCTTGGAGGGCAACAGCAGTGGAGACTAAAAGCTGCAGCCAGGGTGAGGTTTGGGACAGGCTTTAATTAGGACAGGATTTAGAAGAAGGTTTGGAGGAAAGGGAACAGAGGAGGACAACTTTACTTCTGAGGTGGGAGAGGCTGCAATGGGAGTCTGGAGGATCCAGGATCTAAGGTACCTGGGTCAAGGGAGTGAGTTAATCAAATGGACTGGCCATGACAATGCACACCAGAGCTAATATGGGAGTAATGCTAGGCATTTGGGAGTATGGCTCTTCTTTTCCTCTTCACCATCTTCTTTCCAGTTTTTGGAAACAGCACCCTCAGGATGTCTGGTTTCTGGCTGATTTAGCTTTTACTAGCTAAAAAATGTAATTGGTAGGTTCAAAGAAAGTTGTATAAAGCTCTTGCAAACCCAGTGCCAGTGCCAATGCCAATATATAATTGCAGTGCCACTTCACCAACATTGATGTAACGTGCCTCCCAAAAGGGGGGGGAAAGGTGCCTTTTGGAATGAGACAAGTTTTTTAAAACCAGGAGGAGGAGTCATCAACAAGTCCTCTTCGCCCGCCTTTTTTCCTGCACATAGTGACCTTTCCATGAACATCCTTTCTTCTGCCTACTCTCACTCTAACAACTTCAAGCAGCTTGCTGGCTTTTTAATAAATGTTACAGAATCTCTTCTAGGTCTCGAGAAAATCTGCTCTTTCTGTAAGCATCTCTGAGGTTTGGCTGTGGCTTATTCTTTGCCACTGATAAACTCCCGTAACCGCCGTGACACGTCCTGGCCTCCTCAAGCTCTCCTTGCCCCAGCTGATCGAGCTCTGGTCGGCACAGGCACAGCCTCCTTCCCAAGGATTTATCGGACTCCATGAAGAGAGGCCAGGCCAGGGCAAACCCAGCAGCCCTGTGCCCTGCTGCTCAGCCCCACCCTGCCAGTGGTGGCTACCACGCTACCACCCAGAACCAGCTGTGGACAGACAAAAACAGTTACGGTATTTATGATATGTTTACCCTGAAGTGTAGTGTATTGCCAATATACCAAAGACCCAAGGAAATGATGTGACTGAAACTAAGCAACCGATATAGCAAACTCACACCAAGCCAAAAAAACAGACACCCACTTACTACTCAGAGAATATTTCTTCAGAAAACAATCACACCATATCTGATTTCTTGGTCATAATCCTCAAAGGAGGATGGTTAAATAATCATCCTGGGAACTAAAATACTTAGTTCTGCTGAAGATTAAAAACTCAAAAGAGACTTTAGTTTTAGTTTACTTTAGTTTAAACTTTTAGTTTAGGATCTGTTATGATCTTCCTGACGTTCCCTCCCTGCACAAGGACTAACAGCTCTTCCCTCTCTAAATGCCCCAGGATGTCACTGCACATTTAGCTAACTGGTTAATGGAATTAGACATAGCTAAGAGCAGTTCTCTAGAGCCTGCATTTAGCTTGGATTTTATTGTTTTCTGCTTGTGTGATTAAGCATCCCTGAGCTCAGAAGCATTTTCCTCCCCCTTCCGAAATCTGAGGCTTTGGTTTGTGAGCAGCAGAGCCAAGCCAACAGGCTGCTGCTGTTGGGAGGCAAAGGCTTGCTTTGCCTTCCCTGCTCCTAGCCACGGGGCTCTGATGCTTTCTTGGTCCTCCATAAACAGATTAAGTTGAGCAGAGGGTTTTTTGTAATTATTGAATTTGCTAGCTTTTGGAGAACTTGGAAGAAGGCAGAAGCAAAGACAGGGCAGTACCTTTTTGTGCCAGTAAATAACCCACAAGATGGGGTTGCCTTACCCCACCTCATGGTAGGATGCCTTCAGTCTCCTGGCCAGATGAAGGATGTTGTCTCTCTCCACAGACTTTTGGAGGAGAGGTGAAGATGATTAACTCAGTTGTGCAACAAACTGTTCGGAGTAGTGATCTGAAATCCTCAGATCAAGAGTATCCAGGAGATACTCTTCAGTCAAATGCATCCTTAACACAAAAAATTTCTGTGGTATGCAAGAGGTCAAACTAAGTGACCTAACAGTTCAGTCTGTCCTATTAGAAATGTATGAAAAAAAGCATAAATAAATAAATAATGTGGAAACAGTCCACAACTAGGATCCAGGATTTTGGGTTGAACTTAAATCTAGTTTTAAAGTGTTCCTCCTCCTCCTGCCTTTAGAAGTGAAAAGACATAAAACTGATCTAGAAGTACGGGCTTGCTCTACCCAAAAAGAAGCATTTAGTCATCATCTTAGATGAGACAAATCAGTTAGTACCTTAATTTATGTTTCAGACAGAAGTAGCTGATCTGACACTGTTTTTTTTTTTTCCCTCCCTCTAAAAACAGCTATTGGAAACACTTTCGAGTTTAGATATTGCATCAATAAAGAAGCGGGTAAATAAAGCCACTCTATGGTCCTGGCAATGGACCAGGATGAGGTCAGATTTGCTACAATAACGAGAACTGACAGAATTTAGAAAATGATTTAACAGCGGCAACAGCCTAACCACTAACACTGGCTGACTGCAGGCAAAGGCAGCTGTATTGTAAGAGTCAGGACGTTTATTTTCTTGCTCTTTGGCATTTTGCTTCTTGCTTTTCTTCAACTCTTTGTATACCACCGTTTCTATGGGAGATTATTTCAGAACAAACACTCTGGGCTAAAACCAACAACTTGACTAAAGTTACTTCATTTTGGAATGTAACTGAAATATCTCATGATTTTTCTTGAATATCTCCAAGGAAGGAGACTCCACAACCTCTCTGGCAATCTCTTCCAGCGCTCTGTCACTCTCACAGTAGAGAAGTTGTTCCTCACATTCAGATGGAACTTCCTGTGGTTCAGTTTGTTCCCGTTGCCTTTTGTCCTGTTGCTTGGTGCTACTGCAGAGAGTCTGGCTCCATCCCCTTGACACCACCTGCTTAAGGCATTTATGGACATTGATGAGATCAACTCCCAGTCTCCTCTTCCCCAGGCTGAACAGGCCCAGCTCTCGCAGCCGTTCCTCATAGGGCAGATGCTCCAGCCCTTTGATCATCTTTGTAGCCCTATGCTGGACTCTCTCCAGTAGCTCCATCCATGTCTCTCTTGTACTGGGGAGCCCAGCATTGGACACAATACTCCAGAGGTGGCCTCACCAGGGCTGAGTAGAGGATCACCCCCCTCAACTTGCTGGCAACCGTCTTCCTAGTGCAGCCCAGGCTTTCTTGGCTACAAGGACACATTGCTGGCTCATGGTCACCCTGCAGATCCCCAGGTCCTTCTCTACAGAGCTACTTTCCAGCAAGTCAGCCCCCAGCCTGTACTGGTATGTGGGGTTGTTCCTCCCTAGGTGCTTAGAAGCCTGGGATTTATTTTTTATTTCTTCCTTTTCTATTTTTTGATGCTTCAGCTTCTGTGATGCTTCAGCTCCCTCCTCCCTCATTTCTGTAGGAGTCAACATGAACATCTGGTCAGTGGGTACATGTAGGCTCCAACTGTTCTCAATCCATGTTCTAATACAGAACTGAACCTCCAGGCTGAATGCTGCAGACCAGCACAAGTCACTTTGAAAGGACAGGAGCACAAGGGCAATTTAAAATGGTTTATTTCTCCCAGGAGCGGTTCTTTTCTGTGGCCAGCTGCTGCGCAGCACCTGTGTGCCCCTTCAAGCCTGCAAGCAGTACTCATTTGATTTCAGGTGTGTGTCTCCCCTCCACCTCTCCACCTTTTTTTCTGGATTTTCCCCCTTTCTTTCATTCTTTGCTTCCTTATAGGCCTATGCTCTGGGAATGAGAGTTCCACTGCATGTCCTAACTACATCCAAGCCCATGCCTGGGTGGGATGCGGGTGTGCTGTCCCTTTCCTCCACAAGGGATCTGTGCTGTGCTCTCTGCGGTGAGCCGATGTGGCTTTCCAGTGAGGACGTGGACTGCAAGGCATGCTGCGTGGACTGCAAGGCATGCTGCATGGACTTCACATCCTCGCAGGCCAGCATGTTTGCTGTTGCAAAGGGAAGCAGCTTCCATGTGAATCACTGTGACACTGTTCTGAAATAATTTTCCATAGAAGCAAGGGTTCATAGTCTAGCTGTGCTGGAATTAAAGATTAAATTTATGTATTTAATTAACTGGGACATAACTGAAAAGAAGGTCTGGTGTAAACAATGTTGAGAAATAGCACCTTAAAGTTTGTTTCTGCGTTTATGGAGGTCACTCAAGTATACAGTGGGAAAAAAATAACCGAGTTTCCTCTGTACATGCTTTCTGTGTTCTGGATTACAGCAGGCCTTGCGCTCATACAGGTAACAAACCTGGCGCACAGCAGCGAGTGTCCTGCCAGATGCACAGTCAGACACACATGCTGTACCCAGGTCATTCCCAACTGCTGTGAACATGGAGCTTGGCACTGGTTTAAGTTCATAACCATTAAAAACATCGAGACAGTGGTGTCATCAGGATGAGTACTTCACAGACTGGTTTGGGTTTGGGTAAACCCCGGCCTTGTCTGAAATATACTTGGCTCAAACGAAAACAAACTGTAAACAGGCTAGGCTTCAGCAAAGAGCAAGAGGAAGGTCTTCAGCGAAGCAGAGGCTGTTAATGCACACACAGCTCCTTGCCACTGGAGGCAGACTGTGGCTGGTAACCTCTTAGCTCAGAAAAAGCTCCTCATTTCAGCATTGCACAAAAAAATCCATATGAGATTTGGCAGAGAGCAGCACTGTGCACGGACCCAGTAGGGTGCAGAAACTTCCCAGCCGAAACCAAGAGAGTACAGAGACTTGAGGATGAGAGAGGAGAAGGTGCCTGGGTCTCCTGGCTTTTAATTGATTACACGGAGGTACCAAGCTCAAAGCTGTGCCCTGGCTCTGCTGTGCTGCCAGGGGAAGCGTGCCACTGCCTGGTGAAATTGGTACCGCCAGACTCACTAAAAGTGGATAAATGAGAGAAGAACCACGCCTGTTCTTTTTATGGACCTTTTCCTACTAGCTAGCTCCATTAATGCCAGAAAAAGTTGGGATATACGCTCCTATTTCAGTATTATTTATGGTGTAACAAAAGCCAGCACAGGAGAGCAACATCAAGCAACTACCTATCTTAAAAGACACCACATAAAAAGGTGGACCGTCATATTTGCCCTGTTTTTATTCTCACATCACTGCGAAATTAACATAGATGCTGATTTTAGAGGTGCTGCTCCAGGAGTGCAATGATTTAAGAGAAAGGAGCATTAGGAGCGAGCTTTACAACCAGCCACTTTGAGCAGTTCATGCTGTTGATCACAAGAGCTTCCATACGTTTCTATTTTATATATAAATAAACCAAGCCTGTTCCCCACTCACTTCCTGCTTAAAAGTGGTGCTCAAGCCACAAAAATCCTTCATGTCATGTGTTAGTGCTCATTCTTCTGGGAAACCTTGCGTGCTGCCTGTTGTACACTACTAACGCTTTGTTTGCAGCTTGCAGAGGTCGTTCCGGGATGCTGCCCCGCAGTGTTACTGTGGCTGTGTTTAACAAGCACTTAAAACCCAGAGCATGCATTTGCAGTGAAAATGAGAATATGTGCCTGTATGGCAAGCGCTATTGAAAATCACCGTCTCCCTCAGCACTGGGGGAAGGGAATTTCTGCAATTATCAGCAGGAAACTTCTGCAAGCCTGAAATAATAAGAGGAATAATAGAAATTCAGGTACGTTTTAGAAATGTAAATACATTTCCATTCCTGTATTGGGCACCGGTAAATAGTTTAGTTTCATAATTTCTTTTTATAGTTCCAGAAATATTACTACTTATTTCAGAGATGCTGGGAAGCAGTAGTAAAATACTGCTAACTTTGGTCTGACAGAAAATTCTGCCTGTTTACTTAAATTGTAAGGTTATTAATGTGAAAGCCACATTCTCTCAAGTAAGCCAGCTTAAATAAAGCCCTGCTAGGAGCCATCATGATTTTAGTTTTATGCCCCTTAGGACCAACAGGAAATACTGTTCGGTGGTGTTTCTAAAGGCTGTGTTTCGCACAGATCTGCTCTGTGCGTTGCCCAAGGCAGCACAGCCCGGGAAGACTCTGCTCCTCATTCGAGCACTCGCACAGCAGCTGACCCGGAAATCACACGAGCCCTGGGTACCTGCTTTTCCTCCCTCTTCCAATGCGAGACAACAGTAGCTCACTGTGATGCACTCCAAGATAAAGCTCCAGGGTCCTTCCCTTTTCAGTGGTTCGCAGGAATCTCACTGGATAATATGCACATGTAGTCCCTTATCAGGTTTAGAGGTGAGCGCCAGATAACTGTGTAGGATAAATATTACCTTGCTTGCTGCATTAAGACTCAATTTTAGCATGTGTTAATTGGGAAATTACATGACAGTTTCTAGAGTGGTAACGGAATCAACGAATAAAAGTGTGAAGCTAACATTAATTTACGATAGCACTGTTCTTGAGACACCTTTGCAGCTGTAACCCCAATAAATACAGCTGTGAGAGATGTGGTCTTAGACTGGGCTTGAATCTGGTCTCAATTACTTGAACAAAACTATGCCTAGTTTAAATAGTTTTGTTTCTTCTGGTTCCTAGAGTCTTCATATCATGGTAAAACTTGAGTTCAGAGAGCAGCTGCTAGCAAATTAATTTCTACAACTATACATATTTTTCCTAATCAAGTGGCCTTTTCCTAATCAAGTACTTCAAAGCTAACACCCAAAGAAGAGTGCCCTTTGCCTACTAGATAAATCGAAGTCTGTCAATAACTAGATTCCAACGCTACCATCTCCATCCTTATTTCTGTTGCACATACTAGACTTTCTGGTGGATGGGACCATTTAGGGCCAACCAAACTGCAGGAAGAGTGGTCAGATAAAACAAACTTCACTGCATCACATCAGATAGCATCATTCACTTTTGCAATCCTTAAATCAGTGCAGGACTCTAGATATTTTTTCTTCCAAATCTAGCACTTCATGGCAAGATGGAGCTGTTACGTGAATCTGTTTCTCTGCTGCAGCAGTCACAAGCTCTAGATGGCCTATTGGAGAGGCACTCTCATCACCTGCTGCGATCCACGGATTATTACGCCAGCCCCTTTGGAGTAACAAAGAAGAGTTTGGGAAAGAAGTGCTCTTGCAAATGGCTTGTGAGCAGGCTCCAGGCAGAGTCTGCTGGCCTCACGGGCCCCATCCGAATCAAAGGGGTTGTTTCCACTGACAACAGAGGAGCATGAGGATGACCCTGATCCAGAACAGCTGGCTTTGCTGGGCAGACTACTGGGCCAATTTTTCATCTGTGTTACAGGCAAGTTAAGTGAAAAGGAAATTCCAGCAAAAGGGCGGGATTATGATTTGTATTTACAGCTCGCGCTTGATAGAAGGGTTGAGCTAGCTGCAGTGTTTAGCTGATTTATCATTTCAGATACTTGCCAAGTCTAGATGGAAGGCAGCTTTGATGCCTTTCTCCTCTCTGGTTGGGGACAGACCTTGAACTTCAAGTAGTTTATCATCAGCTTGACATCAGTTCATGAGCAGTTCAACATCGGCTTTTTCAAACCATCCACCCCGATATCTTGTCAACTTGTCTAAGTTCCCTCAGCTTCATTTCATTCTGCCGTGCCCTGTTTCGCTGCTGTGCATTTTGCTCAGAGGCAGATACCACTTTTTCGGTGAGGTTCGTGTATTCATCATACAGTTCTGCACGGGAACGAGCAGACGTTAGCATTTCATTTTCTGTTGTTGACTTGGCTTTATGAAGCAAAAAGCACTGAGTTTTTTCCAACCCATTTCTTCAGGATTTAAATTCCACAACTGAAGAAATTAATATAAGATGTTGCTACAAAGTCTTATGCTTTCCAAAAAGCATTCTGAAAGGACAGAGTATTGGATAACAACTTGCAGTAAATATGTGGAGGGTGTTTGGTTTGCTTCTGGATGAACTTTACAGCTGTTGTGTGTTTTGGAGCATTACTAAAACATACGTTAGAAGGAGAGACTAATGGAATGCAGTCTGATTTACTGCATTTCATTGTATAATTTTTTTGTCTATAGAAGAAAGTTGACTGTTACTTTGTAAATAAAACATCTTTTACTCTGCAAGATCCGCCATCATACTTGGCACAAGGGCATATTGAATATCTTCTTTCTACTAATCCTCTTTATATTTTTACTGACAGGGCAAAAATGGAGTAATAAGTTGATTTTACAGTGACAGTTATTATCAGAATCAAACCAAGGGTGCACAAATAGCGGTTATTAACGTAATACATAGCAGGTGCTTGCATCCTAACTTTCCTTTTAACGGCATCCAAGAACACGGCTTCAAATCTGGATGCACTTCAGTTACAGAATAAACATTCTTATTCTCTCTGAAGAACTGAAGGCCTATCCCTTCGAGAAAACGCTTGAGATCTTGGAGGAAACAGCTTCAAAATGATAATGAAGAGAAGGACTGACTTCAAAACAATTTTATAGAGAGGTAGGAAATAACCATTAGCCATTCTCTCCAAAAATTTGTGCATGCTTAGTGCAAACTGTAGAATTGTTTTTCTTCAGTTTCAGGTTGAATAAAATTCCCAGTGAAGTCAGTTAATAAGCACCACAGCGTCAGATCCAAAGAAGTAAAAGTAAATATTATTTCTTCCTGTCCAGATCTGAGTATTTTACTTTTAAGATAAGCCTCTTATGTCCTTCATTCTTTTATTCGTAAAATTCCCCAAGGAAAGTCATTCCAAGCACACTTTCAGCTATTTAATTCAGAGGGAAACATCATGCATAGCTGCGAGCTGATGCACATTTCCCTCGCCGGTTCGCTGCAAGCCTCCGGGTTCCTTAGGGGTTTGTGCATGATGTATCACATCCTCGCCTTGGTTTGTTAATCATGCAGACAATAAGGAAGAACATTAGGATCTAGCTGAAAAGTGAATAGCTGATCACAAATTCCAAACTCTTGCTGAAGTGTTTGCTACCCAGCAAGGCGCTCAGGTGTGCATTCAGCGGGAAGATTTTGCTAAATTGTGATTAACCGCTCGATTAAAGCCTGAAAGTCCTTTCCTGGAAAAGCAGCGGTACCGCTGAGTTCAAGTGTCAGATCCGGCTGGCTCTAAACAGGTGCCTGTCAGCACTTCCAGATTTTGTGGCTTTTAAACGAAATTCTTCGAGCGCTGCCAGCACGCTGCAGCACGTCACCGCTGGGAACAGCCCAAGAGTGGTTTAGCTTTGAGCGTGACAAAGGCCGGAAGCGGGAGCCCGGCGCGGCGGGTCCCCAGGCCTGCCAAAACCCGCGCCCAGGGACGGGCGGCTGAGGAGCGGGCGAGGACTGCGCACGCGCACCGCGGACGAGTGACCTCTACGGGCCGAGGGAACGGAAGGTTCCTCGCAGCAGGAGCTAACCCCCTTCCTTCTAAAATACAAATCGTTGCCCTGGATTTCATGCAGTTATTTTTGCAGCCGTGTCTCCAGGCCGCATTTGTGTTTCGCATCGCGTGACCGGGCTGCTCTCTCTTGGCATGCCTGGCATGCGGATGGAATCCGTCCCACTGCTTTCGCTGATTAGATAGCAAAACAGCCTGTAATGAAAATTATAAAGCTAGCGGCTATTTGTAAGAGCTAGTCGGAATCTTCCCAATGCGTATTTTAACAGGATTTCATCTAAGATCTACTTTCATAAAATATTCACAGGCAATCTAATTCTTCAAAAGGATCCAATGTGTAAATATCCTAGAAACATTTCATTAAAGTCTGTGGAAAAAACAGCTGGTTGCTCTTCTTCCCTCCCTTTCCAACTTCATTTCCCTTCTTGTCCTGCTCTGCTAGAAAATATGATTAAAATGTGAAACAATGTAATAATTGTTTATTATTAAATGAGGAAAAGTTAAAAAAACAGACACAGAGCGGTCTCAGACAGGAAGATGACAAAATATGAGTGAAAACTCTTCTTCCTTATAAAATTTTCCCTCTTTTTTCATTTCTTTATCTCTCAGATGAAGGAAATAATTAATAAAATTCAAAGCAGCCTTTTCTCCTTGAAATAAAACAGCCAAGACAGTGTAAAAATCATTAAATTTTCTATGAAGAATTAAAATATTCACAGATTTTTGTGCAAACATGCTATCTTCCAGTTTAACAAGAAATGCGGAGACAAAACAAATCCCTGGTATTGACCACATCTATTCTTTAGTTTAATTCACAGGCTCACTAAAACTAAAGTAAGGAGAAAGCTTTTTATGGCAGCTGAAAGGAGAAGACACCGAGCCAGTAACCACAGTGCTATACTCAAGCATCTGCCTGGATGCTACCTTGGTCTGTTGGCCCATGGTAAACAAGCAAAGCAGTCACATTTAGATTTAAATAAATCATACTGTGCTAGCAAAACCTAAAGCAGGTGCAAGAAAATATCTGAGCGTATGTTCTTTGTTCCCAGTGACTTTTCTCAGTATGGAGAGTTGCTTTAGACAACGCGTTGCAGGTTGTGCTTTAAGAACTGATTGTACCAAATTCGATTACGTTTGACGTCACGGCACCCACGGGCAGTGTTAGTACCCTCGAAGGGATGAAAAGCCAGAGGCAGAGAGTGCTTTTCATTGCGTTTGCAAAGCTCCTGTCAGAGACATGGGGAAGTCTGTGCCCTGCTCCTCAGACACAAATGGTGGCAATGATGTGTGCTAGACCCTCAGCCTCTTGATTCTTTATATATGAGTTATTATATACGTAACTTTGGAATTAAATAGGGACAATTTAGAGGCTAGTGAAAAAAGTGGTTTTTGGTTTACACTGCTTTAATGTATACTAGCTGAAAATACACATATTCTGCAAAACGTGAGTGTATCAACACTATTAGATCATGGACCGTCCCTATCACCAACCTTACCAGGAAGAAAGGGCGTCGCTGTGAATTCATGATGCAGAATTGGTGTTTTACAGGCATTTTTCATACAAGGAAATGTAGAATCCTACATCTGTGCGTAGCTGACGTGTCTGAGAACTTTCTGTAGTATAATCACTTACATGTGTGAGTAACGATTTCTCTAAATCGTTTCACCAAATTGTCCTCTGAGTTCCTGATAAATCACATTACAGTAATTGCAAAAACGCTCACAAACATTTTTTTTCATTATGTTTTGCAGGATCAACAACCTCCAACTTCTCTTTTTGGGAGGATGTCTCCTCTCTGTGGAAACTGCTACGGGAAACTTTTCGGCAGAGTTTTAAAGAGCCTCAACTTGTAAATGTTTGAAACGCTAGCAGCAAATCCTTGTCACAACAGCACATCTCTGCAAAGGCTTTGATAGACTGTGGCAAGAGTACCGCACTGCCACGTTGGCGGCGTCCCTGTCGCGGCTGCTGCTCAGCACCGATTTGCCGCAACGTCACAGCGTTAACGAAATCCCTGTGGTAGCGTCTGCTTCTGCTGTGGGTAACGTGGGGCGGTGGGGGTGCTCTTTTCTTAATATACTTTACTTGGCCCAGCTTTTAAAAAGGAAAAATTTAGTGTTCAATCTTATGGCGCTGTATGAATTCATAATGACCGGATGTCTTTGAATTTAACTGAATTATGTAGCTGAACAGTCTAATGAGAACATGTTTTGTTATCCCAGCCTCCGGCCTGAAAAGTCTTACAGCTCTCAAAATACCCAAATGACAGATGACAGTAATTAGTTGAAGTCTCTTTCAGACGAACTGCTTTGAGAACAGAACTAACACATGGTAAACAGAGACAGTCGATAATCACACTCTTCTTCAAATCATATATTGTAATACTGACAAGTAGAAACATTGGGTATGCACCTCTCCCCCCCCCCTTTTTTTTCTGAGTGTTATGAGTTTCCTTGGAAACTGCTACCATTACATTTTTAAAGGGAAAATGCCAGTTCACCACTAGTACACATCTGCCATGAACCAAACGTGTAGAAGAGTGTCATGCTTTCCTGCAGGATTTGCAGGAGCTTGAAATACTTAGCTTGAAATGGTTAGTGTGTGTGAAGGTTAGGTCAGATTTAGTTAAAATCTGCTTATGTCGGAAGCCTACAGCACCTTGTAAGCAGCAGCTCAGGTGGGGTTGAAGCAAATAAAGATGGGTTATTTGAGACAACTCTACTTTTACTGGGTGTATTTTGAGCAGCACTTCCTGTTTTTCTTGAAAATAATTCCTTTCCAAGCACATATGAAAAATATCACCCTCATCTTACAAGCAGAAATAAGCCATCATCCCTCACATAAGCTCTGGAGACACGCTTAGCCATGGCTCTTGTGTGCATCACAGACATTCAAGATTCCATGAAATTCAGGAATACCCCAGGACTTCACAGACATTTTTGGCAAGAAATTTGGCAAGAAATAAATGCATTTGGGTGCAGGTGCAAAATAAGTGTAAAGAGTGATTGCTGGCTATTGCCAGCTGGTGCTGCCAGGCCGCTGGATACCCCTCTGGTTTGGGGAGCATCTATCTTGAATGCCAACTGCACTGTTAATGCTGTGAAACATTCGAATACTTAGTCGCATCACAAAGCTTTCCAAGCACACTGGATGATATTCATTCCTCTATCTAGGATCATCTTTGTTGTTACACTGTAAATGTATTCTGGCTATGATTAGCATGAAGCTCTCCTGAGGTGGCCCGCTGTTGCAAACAAGACTTTTCTCTCTGCATCATCTAAAGCATAGAATATAGGCCAAGTGTTTCAGAAGCGCATTCATAATTAAATACTTGGCATTGGGAATTGCCACAGTAAAATATTAAATACAGCCAGGCCAAAATAATAGTTACTTTAAGGGCTCCATTGTGTCATCAATCAAATGCAGATGTCCCAAATAATATTATGCAAACCCAGTATTTTGCCTGGAGAATTTCTAACAGCTAGGGTCACAAAAGAAAATACCTCCCAGGAAATAGAGGATAATCAAGCTAAAAAGGCCCAAGGTCTCCTGAGGAAAAGTGTTAAATGTCAAGTGGAAACATATCACTACAGCAGTTTCTAAAAGACTCTTTCATTAAAAAAGATTTGGGACTCCAAAAGAACTAGGCAAACGCAGGTTAGTTAGTATGATATACAAAATAAAAAGGTGGCACAACACATATTCCTATTACCATATGCTTTTTAAATTGTGACATACAAATCACAAATGTTCTGTTTTTTTCCAGAGTCTAAGAAAAATATAAGATGCAGCCTCCACTATGAAATCTTCTTTACCTTTACCAAATTCTGTACATGCTACCTAATAAGCTGAACTGAGAGCATGGCATCCAAGGCACCAACTTCTTTCCCCAGGATGATCTGAACAATGAAGGATCCTCTTGCCTAACTTCTAACACCTACAATAACTATATCTGCAGTTGGACAAATAACCCTGGGCTCCTTTTTAGCACTTCTGAAGAACACATTTAAGATACAATTCACCTTAGGATGATAGGTAAATCAAAGCCTAAAATTGTCTCTTTCTAATCATCTATTGCTGTAGTGACAGATTAGAGTCATTAGCTCAAACAGTGCAGAAGGTGAGATGACTTCCATCCACTGGGACTATACTGTTGTCCCCAGATACTTGAAAGAATTATCTCAAGCCTTGAAAGATCTGGTCCTAAAATATGAGGCATTAAGGATTAAGTAATGAATTTGACTTCCCTTCCTTTTCCCCAGAAAATGTTCCTTGACATGACACCAGCAGATGCTTGTTTTTCTGTTGGCTGTGAGAACAAACATAGCTATGTTCCCAAATCCAGCTTTCTCTGAGGAAGGATGAACCCATTGAAGCCAACCACTGGGATTTTCTGTCAGGACTAATGGAATCAGCACCTTCAATATCATTCTTTAGACATCTCTCCATTTTCTATATCTTTAAAAAAAGAAATAAGCTCTTGATTTTTCTTCTGTCTCTCTTCTTTTAAAACCATGAAATCAGATTCTTCCTTCATGTTGGAATAGTATATTACATGCCTGATTACAGTATGTATCTCTAATCTGTCCACAAAGCACTAACTAGAAGTGAGCCATCTTCTTAAGTATACCACTATAAGTATGAACCAGATCTGATAATATCAGAAAAAAATGCTTCAGAATATACCAGGATAGCTAAACCGAGAAGCCTGGCCCAAAGTGTCAGGAGCAACAAGGGCTGCTGCTCCCCAGAGGATGGGGAGCTGGAGCTGAGCAGAGTGAGCGAAGGGCAGGCCAGGAAGTCATCTGCAATTTAGGGACTTGACCAACAGGGTTCATAACCAGGCACAGCCATGGCTGAGCTGGAGACCAGCACTCCTGCAGGGTAGCTCAGGTGGGGACTGACAGCCCTGGGCCGGACTGAAATGGGGACACAGGACACAAAGCACCTGAAATACTGGAACAGCAATGTGGGAAGAGCTCACTGTGTTCATGTGGCCATTGATTTTTGTAACAAGCTTTAATTAAATACATTGAATTGATTTCAGCATCTTCTCATGCATTAATTTAATCAGCTTTGGAAAGTACGAAGGCTTTATTGTATGTGGGTAGGAAAAACCTGAAAATGCTTCTTTCATCATGCCAGTGAAGAAAGTGAATAAGGTTCCTGCTACTGCTGGTAAGTCAAGTGTTTGGCTTTGAAGCTGAAGTTTGCCCCTGACTTCAGCAACCACAATTTTGACTTAGGCAGAGGAAAGAAGATATGCTTTTGTACTTTCAGTTGCCTATCTTTTAAGTAATGAATATTTTTCATTTAATTACTTCTTTAAAATATCTTCAACATTTATAAACATTAGAATCTGTGATCACCTGCTGAGTCTGTGGAACCAGCAGGGGATTCTTCCTCTGTCTGAAGCTGAACTTTTGGTCTGTGAAGCTGAGATGATGTCATGTGACATTGATGGCCAGTTTTCAATCATAAATAGTAAAAGCTCGTATAGACTACTCAAAATGAGACACTGAAATGTCTCCATACACTATATTAGTGAAACAATTGCAAGTGATGAACAGATAGTTGAAAGGACTTTTTGTATGTGTTTAAGCTGTGAGAAGAAAGAATGTTAGATGCATAATAATGTGAATTTCTTCAGCTGAGTAATTACTTGACTAGCTCTAATCACAGCTTACTGAACTGAACACAGAGTGTGATTATCTTTACAACTGGGCAATATTGTGTGTTACTACAGCAAATGAATTAGCTACTCAAGTCTGCCACAAGAGATATGACAAATGGGGCAATGCTATCAGTGGCTGTGCCACCGGGCTGGCTGGCTGACAGTTCCCCCGCCTTCACTGTAAGCCCAAATTCCTCTTTTGCTGCTTAGCATAACAATAAAGCCAATCTATTTACAACCGTGAACAATCACTTTAGAGACGTGCATGCACAGATATGATAAATTTTCTTCAGAAAGAAGAATAAGACTAACTCAGAAATCCACTGCTTGCTCTATTTTTTAAGCAGAGCCAATTTCTCTGATGCGTATAAAGGAAGCAAAAATCTTATCCCCAGTGAAAATATCTCTATAAAATGTGCCTATCCGTTGTGCACACATCCCACCCTGCTGCACCAGAAAGGAAATACCTAGGCTGCCATTCAGCGTCCTCAACAAACAAGCAGAGAGTCTCCTGAAATGCTGTGGTCTTGTTTTTCATTTCCCTCTTCCTTTTGCAAGCATTCCCGTAATAATGTGGCTCAGCTATGCTCAGCTGCAGGACCTCACAGCCAACTGGGAGCAGTGACCCAGGCACCTAGCAATTCACACTGCAAAAGCTAAAATCGAGAAGATTATAACCGTACGGTCACGCTGACGCTGATGTGTTGGATTGAGCTGTTTCTTTCCTTTGAGAATCCACCATTTAGATTCCACAGTCCAGCACAAGAAATTCTAATAAAGCGCCTTAGTCTCTTTTTCATTCATTTTTATAAACTACTTCCTTGAAGGATTTTGAAGCTCATAAGCTCATCTTGGCCAATTGCCACAGCAGTGGATCCCTGGCTAAATTCCCCAGGGCTATATCAGTTCAAGCTATTCCCAATAACCATTTTGCTCCTCTTGAGTTTTCATCTGTTGCCACAGACTGGCTCTTTCTTTGTCAAGGCTTATAGTGTCTTAACAGCATGGCCAACCTCCTTGTTAATGCTTTGTTCTTCTAACGCAAATAATCCTCTGCCATTGTCCCTCCTAATACTTTCTTCAGGCATTACTAATATGCAAACGCTAAGCTGAAGATTACTGTACTTCTATTTTTGCTGGCTGTTTCCTAAGAAATGTATTCTATTTATGGCCCATGTAGACACAGCCGGTTCCAATTTTCCTTTTCATGCATAGCAGTTCAGGGAAGCCTGCCATACTCCTGTATGTAAACGTGATCATGCCAGGCTTTTGTTTCTGAGAAACACCCCAGCCTAAGGGTCCTTTTTACTGCCTGGGAAGATGCCGCTTGTGTTCGCTTGCCAGATTGCCCTCAGCTTCCTCGTCAGATGTGTAGACCCATCACTGGGGTCATAGCCAACGATAATACTGAGAGGGAGACAATGCTTCTCAAGCTTAAGGCCTCGGTTTCCTCCCACTATTCTGGAATAGGAGTGTCCACACATGGAGTTCATCAGGAGTAAGTCCCTGTGCGGGCAAGTCCCTACACTGAAGTACCACTCTAAGGGATGCTGAGGCCTCTAACCACATCCCGGGTACTACATGTTCACCGTAGACTCCCTCAGCACTGAAACTTCATGCTGCAATCCAATCGCAAGTGTTTAATCTTAACAGAGAAAGATCAAAGGTGCGTACCCAGAGCTCTGCTATTAATGTAAAGACCTTTTACAACAGTTACTAATGTGATAACTTTATGCTTCACATACACATTTAAAAAGCCTTTAAACATTAACTAATTAATCTTCACAATATGAAGAAGATTGTCAACACTGGAAAAGTCTCACATCTATGTTTAATCTCTATATGTAGGTGTCAGGCAATCCATGTTTTATATGGATTCTAGCCAAGCTGACAGAACATTACAGATTCTGTGAGTTGCATTTTTTTGTAGGGAGGCATGAGGAGAAACTGGGGAAATGATTCAGTTCGATGACTGTGGGACTCCAAGCTGAAAGAATACTTTTTTCTACTTTCACATTTTTGGACAAAATTGAAGACAAAAAGTTCCAAGTTCAATTCCCAGTTACTGCTGTGTAAATCTGGAGTAGCTCCACCAAAATCATTGGTATTACAGTAGATTTATGGTGCTCTGAGATCAGAATTTGGACTGCAGGCTTTGTGGTCAATGCTTGACTACGATGCTTTTTAACTTGAGGGTTTTGTAACTGTCTCTCACAGAATTCTTTTCAGATGAACTTAAGAAGGCACTTTGGACAATGTTGCATTTCCATTTCAGACATTCGTATTTTAGTTAGTGACTAAATGTAAATGTGAACATATACATACCCGTACAAAGTGAAATAAAAATAGTTAGGAAAAAGAGTGGGCGAGTCTGAATAGCTTTTGTATGTTCTTTCACCAATACTCAAGACATTTGGCTCTGCTCAGTAAATGCTGAATGGAATTCTCCCCCAAGTAATTTAAATGAACCAAATGAAGTTCAGTTGAAAAATAGATAAACTAACTCCTTCTGCTTGCGTGCCAGCACTCAGCAGGGTTTGCAGTGGAAAACCATTGGGTACATGAGCCTGCTGGGAGCTGGTGCTGGAGATCCCTGAAGCTGCATCACCCCATGAGGCTTGCTCACTGCTAACGTCCTCCTTCTCCTCCTCCTCCTCCTCCTCACCCCAGCTGCAGTACTGCGGCCCATGGTGCCTGTGAGCTAGCTGGCCGTAGCCCCGCTGTGGGGATCTCAAGCTCAGCCAGAGGCATTCCATCAACAGCGGGCAACTTCGTGCTCCTCACAGCTGCCATAGCAGAGGAGGTGTGCAGCTTTTCTTGTGCACTACTGCCACATACAGCCAGAGGAGGCAGTCAGGGAAGACTGAGGGACTTTGCTCTTAACCTCTTGGTTTCAGCTTATGCCCATTATCTTTTGTCCTAACACCATGCATTGCTGCTCAGAGCATGGCTCCATCTTCTCAATGACCTCCTCTTAAGTATAAGAAGATTGTTCTGAGGTCCCTCAAAACCTTCCCTTCTCCAGGCTGAAGGAGCCCTGTTCCCTCAGTCTCTCCTTGCAGGACAGATGCTCCAGCCCTGAGCATCCTGGTGGCCCTCCTCTGGACTTGCTCCAGTTTGGGAGAATCTGTCTTGTGTTGGGGAGCCCAACTGTGTCCCCAAACCAGAGGACACAGTATCTTGATGTGGCCAAGTCGAGTGGGATACTCACTTCCTTCCCTCTCCTGGCTGCACCCCCGCTCACACAGCCTGGGATGCTGCTGGCCTTTGTGCTTCCAGAGTCCCTGGCTGGTTCCTGTGCAGCTTGCGGACCCCCAGGGCCCTGGGGCATTTCCACAGAGCAGTTCCTCGGCAAGCCCTGTCCAGCCTGGGCTGCTGCCTGGGGTTCTGCTTTCCCCGCCACGGGGCTTGGCATTGGTCCGGGATGAATTGCACAAGGCCCATTCCTCCAGCCTGCCCTGGTCCCTTGGATGACAGCCCTGCTCTTGAGCACATTGCTTGCTCCCCTAGTCTAGCACCGCCTGCAAACCTGAGGAGCTAGCACTCCCTCACCCCTCCAAGTCACTGACAGAGGTGTAAGCAGGGGCTACAGAGTGCCAGCTGAGTGTAGACAGGCAGTTGGCCAGTATGCTCGTGTGGCCAGGTCCAGTGCCTGGTCACCATAGTCTCTGCATCTTCATACTAAACACTATTCCCACCTGCTCTCCTGAGGAAGGGGCTCTCTTCCACATGTATCTTGATGTGTATCTTGAGAGGTCTCAGTGGCAGGAGCTGCATGAGGAAGGGACCCGTAGGTCTGGGTGCCTCGCACTGGAGACACCGACGGGTGGGTACATTTCACCTGGGAATTTCAATCCTAAAGAAACTGGGGGCACTCTGGGGTTTGTGCCTTGGCTGGCAGAGACCAAGACAAACCCTGCTGATAAAGTCAAGGGCTGAATTCCCCCAGAATGGGTTTTGCAAACCAGACAGCTTTTCTGTGCAGGAAGAGAAATGACCCACTGCTGCCTGCCCACCTCAGGGATGCACAGGCCATCTCGGGGGAGGCCAGGGCATGTCCAGCCCCGTGCTGTCGTGGGCAGTCCACAGGAAGAAGCAGCAGGCATCCCTGGTAGTTGAACATCTGCAGAGAGCTGGGTTCAGTTTAAGGTGACTTGAAACACCAGGTACAGCATCATTAACTCAATTTACAGCCATGGTCCGACTGTAGGAAAACTAGCAATTAGTATGTTCTCTAAAGCTAATACAACACCCAGCAATACCAGTGCACACTCAGCACCTGCCCGCTAGTCGCAGAGATGTTGAAGTAGTGTCTGCTCTTAAGCGCTGGTCCCAGTAAGGGTTGCTGCCAATAGTGCTGTGCTCCCCTCCCGGGCACCGGGAGCAGCAACGGCCCGCTGCCCGGGGCCAAGAGCATCCCAGGAGAGCGGCCAAGCTGTGGGGATGGTGCGCGGTGTGAAATGCTCCCGAGGGTGCTGGGCTGAGCTGGACACACTGGTGTGCAGATGGCAAGGGGGGCTATTGATCCCATTCCTTCTCTGGAGATATTTAAAACCCACCTGGACACGATCCGGTCTAACATGCTCTAGGTGACCCTGCTTGAGCAGGGGAGCTGGACTACATGGTCTCCAGGGGTCCCTTCCAACCTCAACCATTCTGTGGTTCTGTGATTTCTTTTGTGAAACCTCTCGCACAGGAGATCAGCTGGCTGACGCTGGCAGCCGGTCTACTGCTGTGACAAAGCCAGCATTTGGTTCTTGTAATTTCTGAGCCTGCAGCACCAGTCCAGAGTTTATTTATAAATTTCTCTCATCTCTCTCATACTCACACTCCACCCAGCTCCTGTGAAGCTATCTTTAGACTTCCAGGCAGTTTGGGTAGTTATTGGAAATCAACAGTTACTGTCATTTTCATTTTCAATTTTTAAGAAAGAGAACCACTGTAAGCAGAATTTTACCTTATTTTTTATCATATCAAAAAACTGTAGACACAGTGTAGAGTTTAGGCATTCGAATTTTTATTACAGCGTGAACTGTTTACCATGTTTAACATCTAGGGCTCTCTGGAAGCTTCCCTGCAGCCGCCGTCCGTCCCTGTGGTATTCTGCTATGCAGTGATCCACCACAAACAGATACGGCAGCAGCTGAACGAACCATGGGAAAGGCTGGAGAGCTTGGCTAGCCGGGAAAGCATGTGAGCACTATAGGAAAGGCACCACGAGGTCCGTGCCAGCTCCCGCACTCAGGGAGCGTGCGAGCGCGGAGAGGGGCAGAGGGGCGATGCCTCTTGTGAAAAGTCCTGTCTCCGCTCAGGACTCCCTCCTGCCGCTGGGTAACATGTGCGTTGTCCAAGGCTGAGAGCAAACCTGCCAGCAGACGAGGAGCTGGGGTGGAGGAGAGGGTCCTGTAGCCAGCTAAAGCTTGAGACAACTTTTGTGGGTTCATACAGTTTAAATTAATTTAAATTATTCTTTTATTCTTCATATATTCAGGCATCCATGAATAATATATTTGTGCCCTAACATATGCTCTTTTATCCACACAATCAAATATTAATGTATACAGGATGTATTTCAGGGTGACATAGGACTAAGTAGATAAATTTTCATTCACTGTGCTGAAAATTTATCTTTTAAAGTGCAAAGAGCATTTCTTCATATGGTACAAGCTGAGCTTCATTGGTATCTTTTCTACATTACAGCTGTTCTCTTAGGGTCTTGCTGCTCTACCAGGCTTCATCCAGTTCAAAATATGCTAATGTCTCTCCTACAGAAATAGCTGGTTCCCACATGCTTTTCAATCTGAGATGTTCCTGTATGACCCCATAGTCTTAATCACTTTCATGTGAGCTCTGTTTCCTTCATGATTTCTTTTTTGTCCTTTGGGAAATCTACATTTATTTCCAACATCTGTCACCTATTGACTTCTCAGGAATAAAGGTGGACATGTCATTACCTTTTGCAGCCTTCTGCCAATCTGTAAATCTGTGCATGTCTCTTCCCCACATGGGTTTTTTTGAGGAGAGTGATCTGATCTGATCTGTCCTGATCTGATAAATCCTACATCTATAGCTAGCAAAGCTACAGCTTGTGTCCTTTTCCAGACACAGGCTGTCAAGGCAATGCCACAGAGAAGGCCAGGAGCGTGAAGCAGGCTGCACCTTGCAGCAGCATCACTGTGAAGCATTCTACCTTGGTGGCTTTATGCTCATGGCTGATAGCAGATGTAGAGGAAATTGGCTGGATGCTCAAGCTTGAATTTAAGAAAACAATAGCTAAATGCATCAACCAGTCCAACTAGTTTGTAACGAAGAAGGACTTCAGACCCTTATTCCGACATAGTTTTAAATATTTTTGCATGTTACAGGAAAAGGTCATTGTGCCGCAATGCACGCCCATTCAGCTGAGCCAGCTCGCTGCCACAAACTTATCATAGAATCACAGAGTCAGTAAGGACCTCTGGAGATCATCTAGTCCAACCTCCCCGCTCAGCAGGGTCGCCTAGAGCATGTTAGACAGGGTTGCATCCCTTAAACTCTCGGATTTCCTTCGTGCTTTCTCATTCCTCTTCTGGGAGATACAGGGCACACAGTGCCCCGTCACTTAGAAGTCAGCCCTTAGATAAAACGATGATAAAAGCTATGTAAAAGACAAAACAATCCAGAATACATGTGATGGGAAAGAATTAGTCCCTTGCAACTTACGGTGATTAGAAGTGTCATAGTGCTTCTGGAAATCATTGATGTGGTCACTCTCCTCTCCTGGCCAAACTTCAAGTGGGAGAGCATGCTGCCAGCTTTGCTTTACATGGCTTTCTGTGGACTGGAAATGCCGAATACCAGCTACAGTAACTTGTAACTAAGTAACAGTCACTTGTAACTAAGTGATTATTCCTGCAAATAGTAGCATGCCTTCAATGCAAATCATATCTTCCGCCATATTAGTCCCTTATGTACCTTCCTATGTCTTATACACCTCTTACAAACCTTTCTGATCTGGTGGTCATTAGGACATTTGTGTTTGCTCTCTCTGCATCTCTAGGCCACGGACAGGCTGGCACGGTCCCAGGTAAAGGAGGGGTGACTCTGGGCAGGGCGAGCAAAGCTACTGCTGGGCTGAGTGGGGAGCATCTTTGCTGGGCGACCGGAGCCACTCCGGGGGAACCGGGAAGGCACCTTCTCTCACCCTGCTGAGATCTTTTCTGCTGTCCTCCTCCATGTGGTCTGCTCAGCGTAAAGAGTTTTGGATGTGTGATTTATAGTACCTCTTCTTTTGGCACTGTGTGCCCATCCTTCCCTTGAATTACCCCAAGGGATCTTGTTTCAGAGAGCAGCTTAACCTTCCCTTTCATGCTGTTGTGACACTTGCACCTAGTATTTACTTGATATTTACTGTCCTGGGCTCCTTTCAACAAATTCCCTCCTGCATGGACAAACAATGTGTTTCGCTCTAAAGCTGCGCTGACGTGCATGTGTGTGGCCTTGGGTGACTTCTGCAAGGGGATCTCCCTCTAACACTTCATAAACTAGGGCTCATGTCCCAAGGCCTCGTCAGCAAGGTCCAACACTTGCAAACTTCCCAACTGTTTAAAATAATCATGGGGGAGAGGATTGTAAAGTTTTTTTATTGCTCAAGTGATGTTGCAATCAGGTAATTCTGAGAGATGCTGACCTAATCAAAACCCAACTATAGTTCTCAGAAGTATGCAAAGGAAATAGAGTTAAAAAAAAAAAATACTGGTATGTACATGCTGCTGGTCAAACAGTATACATTTCCCTCTATTGTGATTACAAGAATACAAAAAAAATGACAGTTTGACAGACATCAGCCATAATGTACTTCCACCGCTATCTCCAGGTTTCATGTTTGTGTGCATTTGTTTACAGACATTCATAAATTTCTCCACAGTGACCTTTTTCCACTGCTTTTTGGAGCTTAACATTTTTCCTGCCATTTTTCTCCCCTGGTATTATTCTTCCTGTTTTCTCTTGAAGCATTATCTATTCACTGCTTTGTATTATTTCCTCCCTGATCACCCCTTTGCTTATTTTAGCTGCCTTTCCCTTCCTCTTTCTTGCTTTCTCTATCAATTTCCTATATATTCCTATGTCTTCCTTGCTTTCCTCCATGGGTAGGGAGCCTGTTGTCTCCCTAGAAAATTCTAATGACAATTTGGACACTGTGATGTGAGTGTGATTCATCAAAGACGTCTAGAAACCAAAGCAGTTCCAACCTCACGTACAGTGCCCTCATCTCATTATGACAACCACAACATTTGCCACTAGTTACCACAAATTCCTAGAATGGGAAATCATTCCCACTAGGAATGCTTTGGTTGACCTAATATCATCTCTCACCTTTTTGTTCCTTGGCTCTACAAAAGGACAAAACTTTCTGTTAAATCCCACAGATTTTATAGTAATTGCTATGCAGGCTTACTCTCTATGTTTGAACTAAAGTGTGCAAATTTGTTTATTGGAGTATTAGCCATACTCTTATGGCTAATCTTCCTCCTGCATATGCTGGTACTGTAACTGAGAAAACACGTGGTGCATTTTGCATAACAAGCAACAGTGTACTTTTTATTTCAACCAAATCCAACAGGATTCAATACCTGTAAACTACAGCAGTGTGTGTATCTTCCTGTAAACTGTATTGCATTTTGGGGAAGGATAACCTTTCTGAAATAGGAGGAATATAAAGTTTTATCAAGATTGTAAAAGAAGACCAGTCCAAAGCATATTACTATCTATAAAAATTGATGAGAAACTGCAGGTTTCTGTTGTGCTTTCCAATCCCTTACAGTCCCTGTGCCTTGTAACTACATGAAAATAGCTAAATGCAGGAAGTAAGCATAAATATGTAAGCAAAATAAACTGAAACAGTAACTCTCTCCACACGTGGGAGTACGAAGGGAGTATTTTCCACTGCAATTTGAATTTAGCAAGCTTTGGGGAGGTTGTTTTTTTTTTTTTTTTCTTTTATTTGCAGCTACTATATGCTTTACAGTGGCCTGTGTATAAATACCTAAAATGCAGTTGGATCTCGCTAGGTCTGGTGACATGGTATTACACCCAAAGGAGCTTTAGACCACCCCTGATGCTGGCAGGACTCTTAGCTTCTTTTGTAAAGGAGAGTAAACTAAAATGGTATTCAGATATCCTTAGGATTCAGCAGTCAACAATCCAAGGCAAGGCAAGCCTGGGAAGAAGGATCATCCTTAACCCACTGTTTACGGCTGCACATTGCGAGAGACACAGGGGTGCTCTTTATCTTACATTAAAAAAGAAATGGTTTTCAATCGGTGGTCTGGGGGTCCTCGACTGTGCATGTGCATGTGGGAGCATATGTGATTTTAAGGAGTCCTAAAATGATGACTGAGCTAAACAAGTACATGTAAGTTATATGTCCATCTACATATGTATGAAATTTCTAAGGAGTCTAACGTCCTTCTTAAAAATGTAAAGGTCTGTAGAAAAGATTCTTGAAAAAGACTGAAATAAAAGGACTGGCTGATTTAAGGAACTAGATCTCTCAGGAGACAGGTCATGAAGTAGATAGGATTTCAAGTGCCATCCAGTATTCATGGATTTTCGATGACGGAGAATCGCTCGTCTGTAATTGGGGTTACAAATGGAAAATTTCAGCACCTGATGGTTTAACTCTATCTCAGGAAACCCTTGAGTGCAGGATAGTCTCAAGGAGTGAAAGTGGATGTCTTTTTGCTTTCCAGTTCTTTGTGGCTTGAACCCAATCTCCAAAGGGAATGAATCTATTCTGCTATAACCACCATCAAATCCATCACCTTTAGACTCAGATCAGTTCTGACCAGACACAAAAGGCAACCTGTGAAATGATTGCTCAAGATAAGAGCTCAGCTATGTTGTTAAAATGTCCGGAGCATGTCCCCCTGCCACAGATCATTCCTCCTTTCAGTACGTCTAAAATGTCATACTCCAGAGCTGGCTTCCCCATGCGCTGCATCGAGCAGGGCAAGTACTGTTGACAGATACTGTTTTAATGAATGGTTTAAAGGCAGAGTTCAGGTGTTCAATTTTCTGCTCTTTATTGGTTCAAGCTGAACCTTCTGTAGTATTTTAATCTATATGGTATGTCTTCATACCAGCCAGCCAGAGTGAAGAAGAACTGGTATGTTTTCAAACACAGCACTATGAAATAAACCCTTCTCAGGTGTTATCCTGTGCTTTTATAAAGTCATTCATTGCCTTTCCTCAAAGCTTTGATCTGAACACACAGTTATACAATTGGGATAAATACTTATAAAATGTGTTTGATATGTCTGCCAAGTCTCCTCTTTACAGAAATTTTGCTGCAGAGATCTTGTGAATGATATGAACAAGTCTGAAGCTTCTTAAAGGCTGATGTACTATTCAGCCAATCTTACGCAGCTCACAAGGAGTTCAATACAACCAAAAGAAATGTATTTTAAGAAGACAATAAAACAGCTTGTGTAGGGTATTGCAATGTGTCACCTTTTTTATTAGCATTCTGGATGGGAAACCTCTGGATGAATTGTCAAGAATGGTGGTCTGGTCTCCAGGAATGACCTGCCCTTAAGTTCTCTGCCTCAGTTTTGTTACAGGGACAAGCACTGTCCACCTTCATCTCCCACAGGTTCCCACAGCTGTATCCCTGCTCCCAAAGCCAATGGCATGCAGGTACCTCTACTTTCCTGGAACAAGAAGATCGTAAAGGTTTGCCAGCACGGATTTCTTTGTAAGACAGGTCTGCAGTGTTTGCAAAGCAATTAGAGACAGTACGAGAGCCTGCTATTGCTGCCCGGGTGGCCAACCACCCTGACCCTGCAAGTTGCGTCCCGTTTCCCACATGGCTGAAAGCCGCAGAGCCAGAGGCACCGGCAGGCAGTGCATGCAGAGAGGGAGGGCTGTCCTGGAGAGGTTTGCAGGTAGCACTGCTGGCAGGGACCATGACTACTAGCTCCAGCTCAGGCCGGCCCAGGCAGCTCCAGCCTGCCAGCACCCCCGGTCCCACCACCACACAGGTATTGCTTTAATGAATGGTTTAAAGGCAGAATTCAAGTGTTTAATTTTCTGGGTCCCTCCCATTGCTGAGGGAGCCTTGGCCCCTGGTATTTGATTGCACCTGAGTGGGTGGTGGCAAACTGGAACTGCTTGGGGGAGCTGTTATGGCCCAAGAGCCACCATAGGACAGCATCACTGCAGCAGGAGGGCTCTTTATCTGGGTTGTTTGGTGCCAGAAGTAGATAAAAATGTTTATCTTACTACATAAAGAATAACACGCTAGGTACACAGGGCCATAAACAGAGCAAAAACCAGGAAGATGCTTGTGTTAATGTGCAATATGAACCAGAGTGACCTTCAGATTACTGTTGTCTCTGCTTGGCCTGGGAAGCTGCCTAAGCCAATTAGAAGATTCACTTTGACTCGAGACCTCATTTATCTTTGGAAGGTGATATAATAAATCACAGTTTTATAAGCAACAGTACAAGACAGTTGCCCTGTCCTCCACCTCGCTCATTGATCAGTCTGACAAGTGTGCATCTGTCTCCCAGATCTGGAGTTGGTCTTTGCCCCTTGGCACTCTGGCTGCAGGAGCGTGAGTAAGAGCCAAGCGACCGAAACAGAAACACCAAGTAGGAAAGTGAAGTCATTTCACTCAGTACAGCAACTGGAAAATGCATGTGCAGAGAGAGACCATGTGTAACCCAAAATTGTGCTTGTGAATAAATATTTCAGTTACCATTCTTGGTCTGAGTTTATTGCTGGCAATGATCCTGCACTGAACAATGGTGTCATTGAAGCTGAGCTTAATATTCAAGCTAGCTGAAAAAGGACAGGGGTGCAAGTTTCTGCCAATTTTAATAACAGCTTAGCAATAGAGCATGGCATCCTCTACAGATCCTGCATTTTGGGTTTGTTTTGTGAAGGAAGTCAGGCAAGTGGGATTAGCCTGCAGGGCATCTTTATCAACAAGCATAGTTTCTTCTACAAGGACTCCTCAAGAGAGAACAGGCTCAAAATTACGGGTTTTGTAAATCATGAAGTCTCCATTCTCTTGCCATGGCCAGGACTACCTGCTTTGAAGGATTCAGCATACATGTAGACAAATATAGTGCTATCTAATAAACAAGATCCCAAACAGACTTAAATGACCGAAAATTATGGAAGAGCTATATAAGACTGGAAAGGGATACACCAGAAGAGATATGGTAGAGACTGATAAACTCATAAGTACCATGGAGACAGCTGGATAGGATTTAACTGTTCTTTTTCTCCAGCACCTGGACAAAGCACAGTTAAGTTGCAGAGCTGCTCACCATAAGATCTTATGCATGCAAAAATATACGTTTAAGCTATGACTAAATGAAATAATGAAAGAAAAATCCACCAAGGGCTATTAAATACAAAAACACTCCTTTGCCTCTGAAAATCCACAAATTGGTGTATACTAGGAGAATATGGATATGCTTGCTCTATTGCTTTACATTTCTGTAGGCATCCAATACCGGCCACTGGTGGAGACAGAAGAATGGAGTAGATGCACCTGTGCACACCCAAATGGTGCTTCTTACATTTCTGCATTCTTAAGTTGCTTTTGCAATGGTCTTCTGGAATTATTGCACTCTTTATAGGTACGTGATCATATGCACACTCAGTATAGAACCAGGCATGTTAATAGATCAGTGCTAACATCGAAGAAATGGACAGATATTTTTGTCTTATCTGTGGGAACTACACCCCCAAATATCTTATAACTCTCACTTAAGTGAGAATTTTGTAAAATATTCTATGTCTGTGCCATGCATCATGCAGTTCTCTATGAATGAGCTATTTATTCAGAAACAGGTCTGGACTTAGAAAGGCCTCATGAATCTTTGGTATTCCAGTTAATCTAGACATACGTATGTTCAAATAGCACTCTCTGTTTTGTCAATTTGTCTAATGCTTGAAAATCAATATGTCACTTTGTCTTGATAAAGGCTAAGTGCAGATAATGGATTAATCGGATTATTGGCCTGTAACGAAGACGGTCCCAGGAGAGCACAGATGCATCTAGGATTTGGGACTGCCCAGCAGAAGCTGAAAATACTTTTCCTTTTGATACATAGATCATGATCTGATGTCTAAACATAGTGATCCAGGATATGGTTTGCAGTGGTGTTCTAGAAGGATCATCATTACAGGTTGGTTGTTTTTTGAATCTCAGGGAAGATAAATAACTTTCCAGTTCCAGTATCATTCAGTATACAAAAGTTTAAGCCTTCCTGGATTAACACCTTAGCATTATTGGTGACAGGCAATAAATGTCGTGGCAAGAGCTTTCTTCCTTACTTTAAACAATTCAGACACTGTATCCTGTGGATGAAATGACTAATATTTGCTTTAACGTATTTTTCAATACCGTTTCCCTGTTTACTGTTTTTAACTCCTGACTGGTGAACTATTTCTGTGAGATTCACAAGCAGCAACATAAAAGCAATCCAGCAGGCTTACATTCCCTCTACGTGCACTGAGTGCCTGGAAAAGCCTGGGGAGCTCTGCAAGCCAGGACACTAAAGAGGGTCGGGTTGTGTCGCCTCAGCTGGAATGATGTGGTCACTTAAGAAGTGCCGGTCTTTCTCCAAAACAGCCCCTGTGCTTCGTAAAAGGGGCTGAGGAACTGGCTTCCCAATCAGTCCAGTACTAAAGCAGCCGCAGAGCAGCAGGAAGGAGCACGCTGCGGTTTGTTAAAGGTTGCTCAATATAGGCAACTGCGTACAGACATTGATTCCTTCCCTAAGTTTTAGCTGTTAACGCATAAAACAGTGCAAACATTCATGACCGAATGTCTGGACAAGGCACTCTCCTGCTCTCTCACTTCTTTCTTTCACTTTGGTGCTCATGGTTATTTCTGTTCACACCACTGCAAAATGTAATAAATAGAACAAGGAAAAAAATTAATTTATGCAGCCAATGTAGTGTAAAAGATCTTTTTTATACCCTTTGACATAGCAAACATCCAGGGACAAATTCTGAGCCTTGCTAAAAGTGAAAGTAGGGTGAATAATAATTTTATTTTTAAATAATCATGAATAATTTATTTGCACAGTAACTCCCACATTGGCCAGATGAATTATTCACAATGAATAATTTAGCTAGTGCCATTAAATAATTTTAAATCGTTGAAACCTCTGTGCCAGGCTGTGTCTTCTAAAATCATTTGTAGTATTAGTTCCAAATATTTAAGTTGTACTTTTAAACTTCTGACCTAGTTATGGACAGAATAGGTCAGTACGGGCTCAGGAACTGCATGTACATAAATCAGGATCTTTCTACTGAAGTGAAGCAATCTGAATTCTCAAGGAAGTGCATGAGTGTTCTTCATTCTTATATGTAGGTCCTCATTTCTATCACCAGAACTGTTAGACCATACTACAGATGTACTTGGTCATTAAGTTCAGTTTTGTGCAGCTACAAGATCAACCTTTCTCCTTCCCTTCAGGACCTCAGACCATCTCTGTTTTCTTCTACTAGAGCAAAACTACCCAGGGAAAAGTATTTAAAGCTCTGCCTTGTAGGCTGATGAGCACCTTGCTAAGCAGCCAGATTTAGTCTGGACAGCCTCAGCAGTGTTTGCGATGTGTGGCAGATGGTAGGATCAGGCCTTTGTTTTGTTAGGACATCATCTAACACCTAACATTATGATATTTTCTTTAAAAATATATCAGAGCAAAGCCATTAGATAAGTAAGCAGTTCCTGTTTGCTAGCGAAGGAATATTGTCACACTTATTCAGCAATTTGTATTAGATGATGAACGTCTGTGGTCATAATCTCAAATTCCTGTTTATTTTCAGTGAGTCAGCTGTTTCTCCTTTTTCTGCCACAAAATAAATAGTTTCACATGACTTGGTTTCCTTAGACATTGTACTTGCCATCAGCAGAAGGGCATAAGTCACTTCTGTCTTCCTTGATCCTCAGGTCATGAAAATTGCTCTGATCACTTGTTTATCTATTTCCTTCACCCTGAATGTCCTTTAAAGCCCACCTAGACGATTAGCCTTACTTCACAAAGACAAAAAAGTGCAAAGGACATTCCCATCCTGTCTTGCAGAAGAATTCAATGTGAGAAATAAACATTTAGTTTAGTATCTTCTAAAGGGCAGCTAAACAGTATATGGGAACAATATTTTTGAAAGACTGGCTGTCAAAACATGTTGAAGTAAGCTATAATAAACTATATATGCCACTGAGATTAAGTAGTCTCCTCCTCTATCATATGCACTCAGTTTAAGAATTTTGCCAGTGTCTTTTGCTAATGGGGGCAAAGTCATTTCTCTTTTTTGACAGTAAACAGAATCCCAGGCTGATTTTGTATGAGGAAATTTCCCTGGGGACTGCGTGCAGCTGCAGAGGATGGGGCTATTGTTTCCTGTGACATGGCAGTAATGGAGCAAGGGAACATACAGCTTTTAGCCACAAGGCACTGATCTTTTCATGTTGTAATCTCTTCCAAGGCAATCTCCTAATGCACAAGGAAAAATGTCTTTTTCCACAGAGGCTTAAGTGTTTTGGAGTGTACGTACTTAAGCAAGATACTCGGGCATTGCTGGAGAAGATATCTGAAGTGGTCCTGTGTTTTACCAGCTCTGTATCGAGGGTTATTGTTTTACTGGGGGACAAGGGAAAGTGTACAGGTCGTGCTAGCTAGGCCAGCACTGACGAATGAAATAGTGTCGCGGGATGTTCCTGAGCACTGGCACTTGGTCACCTGTGCTGTCTATTCTCAGCAAGGTTTCGGCCCAAATCAAGTAACCTACTCCCAGCATTTCCTGGATGTGGTTATTTCCTAGGGACCTTTTCCGGACAAGCAGTCCGGTTGTGGCCAATCTGTCTGGGAGGGTGAGAGGGGCTGAGAGACAGAAATGGGTTCTCCTCAGTGTCAGAAAAGACCTCTATCATGTACAGTTTACCAGTATAGATGTAACCACTAAGTCTAGTCCATTCCTTAATGATTTCTATAATGGTGATCTTCATATTTTTGGATAAAAATAGCTGGCAGCTACAGATGATACTGAGGCCCCTACGTCTCCTCCAGAGGATCCACAGTTCAGCTGTCTGCACAGACTCCTGACAACACTGGGCCAAAGCCAGCTTCTCAGTCTCCCTTCTCAAAATGACACAAGTGATGTGCAAGACCATCTCTCACCACCAGCACTTTCCACCGGGACGATGGAACTTGTAAGTGCAGGAGTGTGATGTGAGAGCCCGCAGACATGGCTCTCCTGGCAGCCTGCACAGGAAAATGGAACTTGTCTTTGGAAAAACAAGGAAAAAAAAAGTGCTGACAAGTTCTTTGGAAGACTTTGGAATAAAATGTAAAACTCATTTTTCCTGGATGGGAAGAGAGAACAAATGCCATCAATAGCAGCTTGATCCCATTTCCAATGAAGTCAATAGGAGTTTTGGTCCTCATTTCTTTAGGACCAGACTGCATATGTGGAATGAATCATTCTTATAAACATTGGTTGCATGATTATTGCTTGTCCAAATTTTGCTCTTCAACTCTTCAAACACAGTTGTATCAAATACTTTTAACGATCAATCATCTGTGTTGTACCAGAACCCAGCAAGGGGTGCAAGTTTAAAAAACAGGAATGGGAAGCAAACAGTCTTCTTTAGCCATTGCCTCATTCACGTCAGCCAGCAAGGTTCCTACAGAAATAAATAAATTTTAAAATTAATAGTGAAGTACTACCGTCCTTCTTGTATACTTTGAAAGTGCCTTGTTATTTAAGCAGTTGGGCAATGCTCTTTTCCTGGTCTTTCCTCTCTCCTTTTTTTTCCCCTCTGCATTTCCCTTTCATTCTTTAACCATACATCAGACCACGCAAAAATAAAAAAAAGAAGGAGAGCTGCCTACGAAGCAAAAAGGAAAACAAAAGACCGTTGGGGTGGTGAATGAAAGGAATTAGCAACAGCAGATTTCAGCTGTGAATTAGAGCAGTGTGTAACCTCATACTGCCAGGCTGCGCAGCAAGAGGTCACACGGTGCAACTCGGCATGTTTCGGTGAAAGAGAAACCCATGACTATTGCAACCAGGAAATGTTGACACAACGGAGTTACTAAGAAAAAAAAAAGCATGAACATTAGTCACTGTGCATGCTAAATGCATTGCAGACTAGGTTGCGCAAATGTTATTCACACCAACACACATTGCTTTTTTTTTTTTTTTTTTTGGTCTTGAAAGTGTCTGTGACAATCATACAAAATGCTTGGCAGTGCATGAAATAAAATAGTGCCTTCCACAAATAAATTGAAAAGAAACACCCTGAGCCTAGAGCGTGGTTTTGTCTGTGAGCAGCGAGTAGGTTTATTGCAAGGAAGGAAGCACTGCAGAGAGTTGCTGGAAGGACGGACAGGACACGTACCTTTCCTCTCCGGCTGCGACTGGTATTTCATTATTCTTGTTCTAACAGAATTTAAAATGCCCAAGAAGGGGGTTAACCCTGTATGCAAGTATTCTCCGGTAACACAGTGAAGTCCGAACAGCAAACTGCCTGTGCACCTGCGTCAAGCGCTGCGGTGAGGAAAACGTCCCTGCGGGGAGCAGAAGCCGGGCGGCTGCGGTGGTGCGGAGGGCCCTGCCGAGGGAGGGTCCCGCTGGAGGCGGTGGGCGCTGGGCGCGTGCAGGTGGGCACGGGGCGGGCAGGACGGCTCTGCGGACGCGGGGCCGCGGAGCCTGCAGCCTTCGCACCCCAGCCTGCCGCTTTGCCTTGAGAGCAGGTTTCGTTCCCGCTCGTGTGTTCCTCTCCTAGCAGCCATCCTTTCTCCATCATGTCCCAGTTCCCCATGGCGACATCTGGCTCAATACCGTTACATCATTTAAAACAAAGAATTCTAGTATTTTAACATTTTTTTAACATTTTATAAAGTTTTGTGGCAGTTCTGTAAAGAGGAAAACTATTATTGCTTAGCATTAGCAAAATTTGGGGCCAAAAAAAAAAAAGCATGTTTAATCATTGCTTTTTGATATTTGCATTTTTAGGCCTGATTGCCAGAAGGAATAAAACTCCCACAGAGTTTCCACAGCAGGAACTGTGGGCCCTGGGGGTGTGTGGAAATGGTCCTCTCACTAGAGCTCTTCACCCAAAGATATGGAGTAAATCAGTGCCAGTTAGGATTAGAAGTCAGGATTTCTAAAATCTTCATCTCCGTGTTTAACTACATCATATTATCTACTTCCTCCAGTTTAGAACAAGTGCTTGCAGAGGATCCGTGGATCGACACACTTTGCACGCAATGCAAAACTTGTCAGAATAGCTGGGAACTGTAGTATGAACTAAGAACATGGTATGAACTATGCTTGCCAACTAGTATGTGAGGAGTTCATGTATAAACTAAATTTGAATTGCTCCCTTTCCACTCCTGCATGCTTGATGGCTTGAATCCTCAGCTCCCTTAATGGATAGAATAGGAAACTTCCTTTCTGTTTAAAAACAGCGTAGGTAAATATGAATGTGATAGAAGTTCGTGTATTCCTGTGAAGCAGGTGACCATCGTCGATCTCCGGGTAAAGAAAAGGGAGGGCTTCGCAACTGAGCGATCTCGGGCAGAAGTAACCACAAGTTAGTCACTGTGGTGTTGAGGGAGGGAATCGAGTCTGCCCCCAGCATTTGAAAGCTAAAGGTCATATTCAAAATATTTTCAGGGTGTTAATGAACTCAAGATCATCTGCTATAAGCCACAGATGTATAAAATAGTCTGCTTTGAATAGGTACATTAAAATACACAGTTCTTGCCGTTACTAGTGTAATCCAGGTGTTCCAGTGTGTTGAGAAACATCCCATTTGAGTCCCTTCTCTTT